>NW_024070207.1:1309653-1310456 GCF_014754425.2 Oryx dammah | reverse complement strand
AAATGAAGATTTTAATAGTCTCTAACTCAATAAAGTGTTGTGATAGTTACAGAAATGAATGAATGCAAAATTATTGGTACATTTCCTGGCAAATAGCCAGTGCTACATAAATTTGCATTATTATTACTATTATTGATACTATCATCACTAATATGCTGTATTCAATGTCAGCAAATTTAGAAAACTCAGCAGTGACCACAGGACTGGAAAAGGTCAGTTTTCATTCCAATCCCAAAGAAAGGCAATGCCAAAGAATGCTCAAACTACCACACAATTGCACTCCTCTCACATGCTAGTAAAGTAATGCTCAAAATTCTCCAAGCCAGGCTTCAGCAATACATGGATCATGAACTTCCAGATGTTCAAACTGGTTTTAGAAAAGACAGAGGAACCAGAGATCAATTGCCAACATCGGCTGGATCATTGAAAAAGCAAGAGAGTTCTAGAAAACTTCTATTTCTGCTTTGTTGACTATGCCAAAGCCTTTGACTGTGTGGATCACAATAAATTGTGGAAAATTCTGAAGGAGATGGGAATACCAAGCCACCTGATTTGCCTCTTGAGAATCCTGTATGCAGGTAAGAAAGCAACAGTTAGAACTGGACATGGAACAACAAACTGGTTCCAAATAGGAAAAGGAGGACATCAAGGCTGTATATTGTCACCCTGCTTATTTAACTTCTATGCAGAGTACATCATGAGAAACGCTGGACTGGAAGAAACACAAGCTGGAATCAAGATTGTCGGGAGAAATATCAATAACCTCAGATATGCAGATGACACCACCCTTATGGCAGAAAGTG
>NW_024070207.1:1265766-1309553 GCF_014754425.2 Oryx dammah | reverse complement strand
AATGTCGGGAGAAATATCAATAACCTCAGATATGCAGATGACACCACCCTTATGGCAGAAAGTGAAGAGGAACTAAAAAGCCTCTTGATGAAAGTGAAAGAGGAGAGTGAAAAAGTTGGCTTAAAGCTCAACATTCAGAAAACGAAGATCATGGCATCTGGTCCCATCACTTCATGGCAAATAGACAGGGAAACAGTGGAAACAGTGTCAGACTTCATTTTTTTTGTGATCCAAAATCACTGCAGATGGTGATTGCACCCATGAAATTAAAAGATGCTAACTCCTTGGAAGGAAAATATGACCAATCTAGACAGCATATTAAAAAGCAAAGACATTACTGTGCCAACAAAGGTTCGTCTAGTCAAGAATATGGTTTTTCCCATATTCATGTATGAATGTGTTTGTTGGACTATAAAGAAAGCTGAGAGCAGAATTGATGGCTTTGAACTGTGGTGTTGAAGAAGACTCTTGAGAGTCCTTTGAACTGCAAGGAGATCCAACCAGTCCATCCTAAGGCAGGTCAGTCCTGGGTATTCCTTGGAAGGACTGATGTTAAAGTAACTCCAATACTTTGTCCACCTGATGCGAAGAGCTGACCCATTTGAAAAGTCCCTGATACTGGGAAAGAATGAGGGCCGGAGGAGAAGGGGACAACAGAAGATGAGATGGTTGGAAGGCATTGCCAACTCAAAGGACATGGGTTTGGGTAGACTCTGACAGTTGCTGATGGACAGGGAGGCCTGACCTGCTGCAGTTCATGGGGTCACAAAGAGTCAGACATGACTGAGTGACTGATCTGGACTGAATAAGCAAACAAACATAGCCAAGTGAGTTCTATTAAGAAAAACACAGCATGAAGAGAAAAGTCAGTCTAGGAAAATGAAGATGCAAACAAAATAATCCTATTCAAATATTCTTCATCTTGAAAGACTATGTGCTAGGCTGCAGACCAATGTTTTGTAAACTGCAGGTGGCAACCCACTTGTACTCACTATATCAATTGTGTTCAGCATTCTTTGCTTTTCTAAATAAAAGAAAAATTAATGGAGACCTACTATGAGATAACCCAGATGTTGGGTTATCAAATTTGGATTTTTAAAGTTGCTTTTAAGTTTATTTTTAAGAGCAGTTCACATCAGACTTAAGAGGAAGATAAAAAGATTATCCATGTATCCCCTAGCTTCCACACAAGCTGGTGGTTCACATGGTAAAGAATTTACCTGCAATGTGGGAGAATCAGGTTCTACCCCTGTGTTGGGAAGATCCCCTGGAGAAGGTAATGACAACCCATTCCAGTATTCTTGCTTGGAGAATCCCATAAACAGAGGAGCCTGGCAGGCTACAGTCCATGGGGTCCCAAAGCGCTGGACACGACTGAGCTACTCACACTTTCTTTTTCCACACAAGCATAGCTTCCCCTATTATCAATAGCCCTCACCAGAGTGGTACATTTATTACAATTGATGAACTTATGTTGACACATCCTCATTGCCCAAAGTCCGTGGTTTACACTGGAGTTTATTCTCGGTGTTATACATTCTATGTATTTAGACAAATGTATGCCACATATCCATCATTATAGTATCTTACAGAGTATCCTCACTATTCGTAAAATTCTCTGTGTTCCACCTATTCATTCCTCCATTCCTACAAACAGTCCAACATTCTATTAATGAATTAGAACAGAATAGGGTAAGATAACACAGAAGAGAAAAAAAATACAATACAGTTATTAAGAATGTATTATATTTAGGATGATTCTAATCAGTGACTAATTGTGTGTGCATAAACTAGGTCACTACATAAAATATATTTCCAACTAGGAGTTACAATAAAACATTTAAAATCTTCTCACCTGGCTTATGTTGAATTTAACAAGGTGTTCCCTTGTGAGGAGCTTCTCTGGATAACTAGCCAACTTTCCAAAGGTGATTGACAATTCATTGATGTCTTCCTTTAAAACTGAAATACAAAGCAAGCTAACATGTAGTACAACTAATATATGCTCAGTGAATAAATATGAATAGAAAAGTAAATTGATTTGATTAACATTAGGGCCAGTTTTAAAACCCAAGCTGGACCCCAAGTTTACTGGTCTAAAGCAGTACTCTTTCACTATACTGGAATTTTCAGACTTTATCTTTCTGAGGACTATACCTGCGTGCTCAGTCATGTCTGACTCTTTGCAACCCCATATACTGTAGCCTGCCAGGTTCCTCTGTCCATGGAATTCTCCAGGCAAGAATACTGGAGCGGGTTGCCATTTCCTTCTCCAGGGGATCTTCCCAACTCAGAGGTCGAACCCATGTCCATGCATCTCCTGCATTGGTAGGTGGGTTTTTAACCACTGAGCCACCATGGATGCCCCTTTCTGAGCACTAAAAGGCTCTAAAAATACGTGAGAGTTTGTCATAAGCAGAGAAAGGAGGACAAAAATGTTGTGCCCTAAACATTCTAAACTATTTCAGTCAGAAAGTCTTGTTTATGACTGTATTATATTTTGAGATTTTTAAATCTTAAACTACCTTTTAAACCACTGTAATAAAACCTTGCAGTTTCCCTACATTCTCATGCCCTAATTGGACAGGACTACATCCTTTAGTTAGTGTAGCACCTGTACCACACACTGTTCTCCTGCTGAGTTATACACTTAGAAACTAATAGCCCCAAATGCTCTTCTCATATTACATATTAACTTTTTATTAATAATAGAAATGTAAAGACATCATCTTTAGGTAGATGTGCCAAAGGAAATTTAAGACAGTTTATCTTAAAAGTAGTTTCAGGTGCATATCAAAGACTCAAATTAGTTATTAAGTGCAAAGATGTAACTATGAAATAAATATAAAATATCTTCCTTTTTCAAGTCCACAATAGCTTACTCTCTCTGCTATTGTTAGCCCCCTTCAGACTAGTATAACGTTTTTACTCTTATATTTCTAGCAGGAACACATTCTTTCCTTTAAAACTCTCTTCTTGTGGCACCCTACTCTCCCCATAATACACATTTGACCCTTGATCATTTTACATTTCCTCTAGATTTTCCTCAGCCTCATTGTGTCTTTTCTCAGGGGGCAGTGACTGAAAGGGTCAAATAAATGTGGCCATATCATGGTTTTATAGCATTAAGGATCATGTTTCCATTTTGCTTTTCAACATCCTTTCTGATGCTTCACAGCATTTCACTGATCTTTTTAAACTACACAGTATGCTTCACTTTTGAAGGAACAACAAAGCTACTACAGCAAAATGTCTTGTTCCTATCTAAATTTCCATGGACTTATTGATATAGTTTTGATAAAACAAATAAAACAACTAATTTTCATTCCTCTGATCCAAGAATGGAGAAAGAGTTGTACCCTACGAAATCTTAAAAGATGGGAAAAATCACCACCCAACACTAACTATAAAAAGTAATGAACATCTTACCATACTTTTCCCAGCTGAGAAGATAGCATCAGACTTATGTTTGCTAGTCAAAATTAACTACATATTAACATATATGTATGCATTACATATAAGCAACATATAAAGTAAACACACATTAATGAATTGACTATAATCATGTATATAATATAATCATATATATTCAATAAATGTAATTGAATATTACTGTCTTAAATACATGGATTCCACATAGCTTTATTTGATATTCTAGACCACAGCTCTTATTGTGCATAGCTGAGGATCTCCAAACATTTATTTTTTACATTCACTCATATCAACAAATATATAATATATATATAAAAGTATATAAAATATATACAATACAAACATATTCTATAGAAAATCATAAGGCATATATAAAAAAAGAGGACTTAGAATGAGATAATTCAAAAGTTTATTAAGAATATATTACTATAACAAACTATCATTAATAATTTTGAAAATGGATAAATAAAAAAATTTAATAGTTATACAGTATCCAGAGACTCATCATAAAGACAAGGACACAGAAATATTTAAAGATTTCAAGGAAAAACATATACTATGGGGACACAAATTAGCCCAAGACTGTGAAGTTACACTGAAGATTAATGGGTAATATCTTACTGTAAATCCACTGTAGTAAAACAGTTTTCAATTTTATGCACCTAATAAAATCACTTCATCATATATATATTAATAGTACTAAACTGAATAATAATAAAAATATCATTCATAGTAGGACGTTTTTAACGTACTTCTCTCAGCCTCTCAGTAACTGATAGAATAGGCTAACAAAAATACCAATGAGTACATCAGTTCAGTTCAGTAATTCAGTCATGTCTGACTCTCGGCAACCCCATGGAGTGCAAGTATGCTTGGCTTCCCTGTCCACCAACTCCTGGAGCTTGCTCAAATTCATGTCCATTGAGTCAGTGATGCGATCCAACCATCTCATCCTCTATCCTCCCCTTCTCCTTCTGCATTTAATCTTTTCCAGCATCAGGGTCTTTTCCAGTGAGTCAGTTCTTCAAATCAGGTGGCCAAAGTATTGGAGTTTCAGCTTTATCATCAATCCTTCCAATGAATATTCAGAACTGATTTTCTTTAGGATTGACTGGTTTGATCCCCTTGCAGTCCAAGGGACTCTAAAGAGTCTTCTCCAACACCACAGTTCAAAAGCATCAATTCTTCAGTGTTCGGCTTTCTTTGTGGTCCAACTCTCACATCCATCCATATTGGGGCTTCCCTGATAGCTCAGTGGGTAAAAGAATTCACCTCCAATGCGGGAGACCTGGGTTCGATCCCTGGGTTGGGAAGATCCCCTGGAGAAGGGAAAGGTTACTCACTCCAGTATTCTGGTCTGGAAAATTCCATGGACTGTGTAGTCCATGGGGTCGCAGAGAGTCGGACATGACTGAGTGACGTTCACTTTCGCTCACATCCATACATGACTACCAGAAAAAACATAGCTTTGACTAGACGGACCTTTGTTGACAAAGTAATGTCTCTGATTTGTAATATGCTGTCTAGGTTGGTCATAGTTTTTCTTCCAAGGTGCAAGCATCTTTTAACTTCATGGCTGCAGTCACCATCTGCAGTTATTTTGGAGCCCAAAAAACAATGTTCACCACTGTTTTCATTGTGTCCCCACCTATTTGGCATGAAGTGATGGGAGCAGATGCCATGATCTTAGTTTTTTGAATGTTGAATTTAAACCAGCTTTTTCACTCTCCTCTTTCACTTTCATCAAAAGGCTCTTCAGTTCTTCACTTTCTGCCATAAGGGTGGTGTCATTTGCATATCTGGGGTTATTGATATTTCTCCCAGCAATCTTGATTCCAGCTTTGCTTCATCCAACCCAGCATTTTGCATGATGTATTCTGCATATGGTCTGGTATTCTTATCTCTTTAAAAATTTTCCATAGTTTGTTGTGATCCACACAGTCAAAGGCTTTAGCTTTGACTAATTGATCAGTTGATGAAGCAGAAGTATATATTTTTCTGGAACTTGCCTTGCCTTCTCTGTGATGCAGTGAATGTTGGCAATTTGATATCTGGTTCCTCTGTTTCTTCAAAACCCAGCTTGTACATCTGGAAGTTCTCAGTTCACGTACTGATGAGATCTAGTTAGAAGGATTTTAAGCATAACCTGGGCAGCACGTGAAATGTGTGCAATTTTAGGGTGGTCTGAACATTCTCTGGAATTGCCTTTTTTGGGGAATTGTAAGGAAAACTGACTTTTTCCAGTCCTGTGGACGCTGCTGAGTTTTCCAAATTTGCTGATATTCTGGGATCATCCGTTCATTACCTATAATTTACTAATGGTAAAATCAAAATATTAATCTGTAAATACCTGTTTTTATTTATCCATATATTATGGAAGAGATATTGAATCAAGTTGGACTTGTGAATTTATATGAAGGCTCACACTCCATCACTACCAAAACATATAGACAAAATGTTTATTAGATAAAATAAAATTTACTCATGATCAAACATTACATAATATTTCATGAACCAAGAATGGATCATTTAAATAAGTAATAAATGTTAACTTGAACAAGGGTCTTACTTGGCTCTAAGAATAGGAACAGGTAGAGGTGGCTTTGTTTCTCATTCCAGAAGGGCAATGGCATGCATGGCTATGTCCCAAGATATAGGCCTCAGGATGGCCCCTGACCCCTTCACGGAGCACAGCCTTGTCGTGGTGAAGGGTCTTGCGTAACTCAGTAACTGTATGAGACATGCCATGCAGAGCCTCCAAAGGAGGCTGGGTCAGAGTGAAGAGTTCTGACAACAATGACGTCCACTGGAGGAGGAAATGGTAATCTACTCCAAATGTTGTTTAGCTAATAGTTTCCTAGAGGTGAGAAATATCCCCATGAAACAAGTAAATGCCTGATTGCTAAGTTTTCTGTCCATTTCGAATCATGAATTCTACTCCAGAAAACAGGGTCTTCTCTTATTTTCTTCTGTTCAAAACGAGAGAAAAGACCTTCAAGGGTTGTCCAGGTGCTGACTCAGAAAGGTTGTCTAGGCCTCTAGGTCAGGTACCATAAATATTTGAACTTTTAAATGATTTGTTAAAGCTTTTTCCATTTTAACTATTATCATTGTTATAATACTTGTTCTGCAACTTCAGCAAGCAGCCACTAGTGAAACAGAAGCTCTTCTTTGAAAGATTTGGTAAGTTCCTTATGGCTGACAGCTGAATGAAGTCTGCATATTGGTAAGAATTTGAGTTAAATCAAAGTCAGAATTCAAAATGAAAATGTCTGGAAGTCACTCTATTTGTTTCTTTCTCCTGTCCTTTACCCACTTCCCCTTTGGTGTGACTCTTCAGTAACCTACAGGGCTGCCCAGAGTATGCCATGTCCAGGCCCTTGATGTGTAGTTGTGTAGTAGTCCCTTGAAGTCGTGGCCAGGACTTAGTTTTTGAAGCTATTCCAATGGGTGCATCTGTCATTGATAGGCAGGTCATGAGTAGATAAGGCATCTTGTCTATACAGAAGTGGGGATTTATATAGCTTAAAAGCACAAGTTGATTTCATTCTCAGCAAAGGGTCATACAGTCATAAAAAGTTCATTAATACATGTGTGGTAGTGGAAAATGAAATCCCAATTGAATTTAATAAATGAATGTAATACCCCAAAAAAGCTATATACTATAGAAATACCTTCTTAGGCTCACCATGCTTTCTAGATGTGAGACTTAAAAAATAAAAATGCATATTGAAACAATGTCAAAATATATATTTAAATCATAATATGTATTCCCATACTAAACTCACTTAAATTAGTGCATTTATTTGAGAAAGATTAAGTATCCATTATAAGATTAATAAAATTGAAAAACTTTGTTGAAAAGAGGTTTTTTTTCTTTGTAGTAAATGCTCAATGGAGGAAAAAAACAATCTGGTTCTAAATGCCAGTTTGATGTGAGCTTGTGTCTCTGTGTCCTTGTGTAGTTTGCTAAGAAAAACATCAATGAAACACACCCTTAGGGATGGAAGAATGTAAGATCTGAACTTAATGAAGGTTGACAGTGACTAATATTGATGTCCTTATCACAGATGACAAGAGGGTTAGGCTGCTGCTCTGCCATAATGACCCTGTACTAATTCAAATTTAGGTGGATTTATTGCTCTAGTTGGGATGTGAGAGTTGTACCATAAAGGAGGCTGAACGTCAAACAGTTGATGGTTTTGAATTGTGGTGCTGGAGAAGACTCTTGAGAATCTCTTGGACTGCAAGGATATAAAATCAGTCCATCCTAAAGGAAATTAACCCTGAATATTCATTGGAAGAACTGATGCTGATGTTGATGCTCCAATAATTTGGCCACGTTATTTTAATGGCTGACTCACTGGAAAAGATCTTGGTGCTGCGAAAGATTGAAAGCAAAAGGAGAAGAGGGCAACAGAGGATAAGATGGTTAGATGGCATCACAGATTCAATGGACATGAACTTGGACAAACTCCAGGAGTTGGTGAGGGACAGGGAGGTCTGGTATGCTGCAGTCCATGGGGTTACAAAGAGTTGGACATGACTTAGTGGCTGAAAAACAGCAACATTAGTCTAGTTCCGTGACAGAAGTTTTCAATCTTTTTCCTTTTGGCAAAGCAACTATTATGTTTTTAATTTTTCTAGAAATGATAGTTTTATATAGTTCAATATATATAATTGATAAAACCAGAAAATCTTTGTGTGAAGTGTAGAGGGATGTCCCAAGTCCCACTCACTTGGTTTGCCCACACAACCACCCACTCCATAGAATTTTAGAACTCACAGGAACACAGATGAAAACTACTGCTTTATGATGTTTTCTCAAAATCCATCTCCTTTAAAATTAAAATTAAATTTCACTATTTTAAAATGAAGTTTTAAAAATAATATTTGCTCATTAAAAAAAAGTACAGAAAAATGTTTTAAAAACAAGGGAGGGAAACAGTTATTATCCTGGCACTCAGTGATATAAGCACTATTCATATTTGCTTTATATACATTTCCAGCCTTTACTTTTCAGTGGTAAATCTTATCCTTCCTACCGTGGGAATTTATACTATAACCAGGACAGAGCTTAATGTACTCTGAAGAACATGTGCGTTTCAATCAGATAATTCTGCATTCAAATTTTGGTTTCTAGGACAAGGTACTTAATTTTTATGAGCCTTAATTCTCATGCCCTCACCCTAACATTTAAGTCCATATATAAAACCTCCATCAAAATGTTTCTGTGAGGAGTAAATGAGTGAATATGCAAAGTACCTTGGATAGCTCTGACACAATAATTATTCATATCCAGTCTTGTTCTTTGCCTTTAATAAATAATGTTTCTGCATGAAAACAATTGAACAGTCAGTCAGTCAGTTCAGTCTCTCAGTCGTGTCCGAATCTTTGAGACCCCATGGACTGCAGCATGCCAGGCTTCCATGTCCAACAACAACCAGAGCTTGTTCAAACTCATGTCCATCAAGTTGGTGATGCCATCCAACCATCTCATCCTCTGTCATCACCTGCTCCTCCTGCCTTCAATCTTTGTCAGCATCAGGGTCTTTTCCAATGAATTAGTTCTTCACATCAGGTGGTGAAAGTATTGGAGCTTCAGCTTCAGCATCAGTCCTTCCAGTGAATATTTAGTACCGTGATTTCCCTTAGAATTGACTCTTTTGATCTCCTTAACAATCTAAGGACTCTCAAGAATCTTCTCCAACACTACAGTTCAAAAGCATCAATTCTTCAGTGTTCAGTCTTCATTACAGTCCAACTCTGACATCCATACATGACTACTGGAAAAACCATAGCTTTGACTATACAGACCTTTGTCAGCAAAGTAATGTCTCTGCTTTTTAATATGCTGTCTAGGTTGCTCATAGCTTTTCTTCCAAAGAGCAAGCACTTTTTTTTTTTTTCATGGCTGCAGTCAGCATCTGCAGTGACTTTGGAGCCCAAGAAAATGAAGTCTGTCACTGTTTCCATTGTTTCCCCATCTAGTGTTCATGAAGTGATGGGACTGGATGCCGTAATCTTCATTTTTTGAATGTTGAGTTTTAAGCCAGCTTTTTCACTCTCCTATTTCAGTTTCATCAAGAGGCTCTTTAGTTCCTCTTTGCTTTCTGCCATAAGGCCGACGTCATCTGCATATCTGAGGTTATTGATATTTATCCCGGCAATCTTGATTCCAACTTTGCTTGGGGCATATGCCCTTGTGACTTGATCCATTCCATGCCCCCCTTATCCTCACAGAGGAGTCTTCATGTGGCAGGCACCCTAATGGCTTTTAAGTGTCTGACCCGTGCTCACACAATATTGGTTGGCCTAGTTCTCAGTTGGCAAGAAGACAAAAGAGAGACCCTCACCTGTTCGGGCAGCAGCTACTGGGGCACAGTGAGTAGTAGGGCCTTTGGAACACACCAGAGGGTAACCATGGACAGAGTTCCTCAGTTGCTTCCACAACACTTGCCTGTTGGTAAAGAACTCCTTTGAAAAAGAAGTGAGGAGGTGAGGGAAGAGATCACAAGTTCCCCCTACAGGCCACCAAAAATGTCATGGTCTTGGTGCGGGTTGGAAAAGTGTTTCCAGACATGAGGTGGAATGAGAGGAGAATAACGTTTATTAGAGTGGGAGACACTGTTACAACAGTGGGCCAGCTCAAGGGAGAACTGACACTGAACAGGAGCCCTTAGTCCACTTTTATACCCAGGGTAGAAGGAATTGGATAGGGGGTCTTGTAGGTCCTTTGCTGATTGGATGAGGCATGGATACTGGGTGGGTAAGAATAAGGCAAATACCTTCTCCCTGTGTGGGGTAGGAGGGGAAACAGGCTATATACTGCTCAGGAGGACCTGAAATCCATTAATAGTTACAACATGGGGGTGGAAGTATGATAAGAGTCTGGTTTTTCTGTTCCTATATTCCAAGACCCTCCTTGCTTATATCTGCTCTTTAGTCCTTGGGTCACCACAGCTGAGATTTCTTGTGATGGTGCCATTTGATAACATTGTATCCAAGTAAGGTGAAAGAACATAGTGGTAGCTGTATTATGCAAAATGTAGGAACTGTAACTATAAGAGAGCTGCAAACTTAACTGTCAATAGTTAATAATAAATCTTACCAGTTTAAGGGAAAAATTGGAAGCTGGGTGCTATATTCTCTCTTGCTGGCCTCTCATTTTATCACATTTGTTGGTTATAGAGTCCAAGCTCACTCTGCTCACTGCACAGAAAGGCAATAAATCAGAGACAACATGTTGAGACAGGTAATACAACTTTATTCAGAAAGCTGGCAGCCTGAGAACATGACAGACTAATGCTTCAAAATAACTGTTCTATTGGTGTCTGGACGCCAGTATCTTTTATAGAACACAGAAGGGAAGAGGTGAGGAAGTAAAGTAAAAAAGACCATTAATCTGATAAATATCTCCTGGAATGTCCAGCCTCAGGGAGGGAGTGTGTTAATTTCTTCCTTCCTGTAGGCATCCACAGGTGGACAGGGTTTAACATTTGCTTTAACATTCAGGAAAAGGGGCAAGGTTCCACAAGACAGTCCACTATGTATAGGTGTGTACTCTGTATCGTTGTAGTGAATAAAAGCAATGGGAGCAAAGGCTAAATAAAAGAAACAGATCTAACACAGAGTCAGATTTTGTTCTTCCCTGTAACATGTCCTTGCCTATTAATTTTTGGCCAACTACTGGGAAGCTGTGCATTTTATATTCATTTTGTTTAATAGTAATAACAAGCAAGAAAAGTTATGACCAACCTAGATAGCATATTCAAAAGCAGAGGCATTACTGTGTCTACTAAGGTCCGTCTAGTCAAGGCTATGGTTTTTCCTGTGGTCATGTATCGATGTGAGAGTTGGACTGTGAAGAAGGCTGAGCACCGAAGAATTGATGCTTTTGAACTGTGGTGTTGGAGAAGATTCTTGAGATTGCAAGGAGATCCAACCAGGACTGATCTAAAGGAGATTGACAGACAGTAAACAATAAAGAGATTACTCTCTAGTAAAATGTCAAATGGTAATGAGTGCTATAAATAAAAGTAAAACAGAGCAAAAGGGTAAAGAGTGATAAGGTGGTGCTGAATATTTTACTGTGGTCAGGGATGGCTTTATTGAAAAGACTACATCTGAGGAAATTATAACATTATGTACAAGTTCAATTAACTTCACCAAACTAGCCACAGTCATAGATATATAAAGCAGAAATTGTGTCAAAAAAACACAAGGAAAAATCAAAGAATTTACTATTAGAAATGCAACAATCAAAGCTTTTGTTATTATTTCAAAGGATTTAGAGCATTGGTTCTCAGTTGGATGCACATTTGAATCGTCTGGGGAGCTTTAAAATTTACCGATGCCTGGGTCTCACCCCTAGAAATTGATTTCATTGAACTGGGGAACAGCCTGTGAATGAAAGTTTTTAAAAGCTCCCTAGTTGATTATAATCTACAGCTAAGGTTGAGAACCATTGAATTATAAAAGATTCAAGAAACTATACCTAAAATTGATATCTTTAACTTTAATTGCTTGTCCCTATTCCTATCCACTTTCTTGTGAAGATACTAATCATAAGTGGACAAAATGTATGCAAAGTCTGTACAAGGATATAAAAATGCTTATTTTGAAAAATTAACTATTAGCTACATTATAAACTTTCTTTTTCCAACACAAGAGCAATAATATTGAATCAGATTCTAACACTGAAGAATTCTTCTACATGTCTAGAATATGCTAAATGATGTCTGTCTCGTTTTATTCAGATCCAAAATATCAAAGCTTCCCAGGTGGTGCTAGTGGTAAAGAACCTGCCTGCCAATGCAGGAGGCATAACAGATGTGGGTTCAATCCCTGGGTTGGGAAGATCCCCTGGAGGAGGGCACAGCTAACCCTTCCAGCATTCTTGAATACTGGAGAATCCCATGAACAGAGAAGCTGGCGGACAACAGTACATAGGGTTACAAAGGGTTAGATACACCTGAATCAAATTAGCACACATGCAAATGTTCAAGACAATCATCTTGTCCATCTTTACATTATCATTGTTCTTCATCTTGAGCTTAGCCCAGGGGTTTTAAGGACTTCATATTCATTTGGATATTTGAAACTTTTTATACCAATCTAAAATCAAATCAGTCTATAGTCACAAAAAAATAGCTTTTTTTTTCCTCCAAGAGAAATAATGAAGTTATTCTTATTGACCCAAGATAAAAACTCTAGAGTCCAGATGGCCAAAGCATCATTTCAGAGAAGTCATCTGCCACACTTAGAGCATGTGCACTTTTCAAAATCAGTATTCACATGCTTGAAAAAAAGTGACTTGAAGAGAGGAAGCACCTGGTTGAAACTTGCATCATCATTAGCTCTAACTTTCTGAGTAATCATCTCAATCAGGCATAGGATAGAAACTAAATTAACTCTAATATTCCAGTGGTTGGAATTAAAAGATAGATAATAGCTGTTTTTTCTATAGTCTTAAACAAAGAGACTTATTGAAAGCTTTTTGATATTTCAGAAACACGCCCAGGTTATACTTCAAACTAAATAAATGAGACAATCTTTTATTAACATCTCTATTCAACTAAATATTTGCTACCAAGAAAAAAAACATAAAACTATATTTTAAGATGTACTATGACTATAGTACATCTTAAAGGATGTACATCTTAAAGGATGTTTTTAAGAAAGATCATATGTTTGTTAGCCATCTGTATGTCTTCTTTGGAGAAATGCATATTTAGTTCTTTGGCCCATTTTTTTTATTGGGTCGTTTATTTTTTCTGGAGTTGAGCTGCAAAAGTTGATTGTATATTTTTGGGATTAGTTGTTTGTCAGTTGCTTCATTTGCTATTGTTTTCTCCCATTCAGAAGGCTGTCTTTTCACCTTACTTATAGTTTCCTTTGTTGTGCAGAAGCTTTTAATTTTAATTAGATCCCATTTGTTTATTTTTGCTTTTATTTACAGAATTCTGGGAGGTGGATCATAGAGGAGCCTGCTGTGATTTATGTCAGAGAGTGTTTTGCCTATGTTCTCCTCTAGGAGTTTTATAGTTTCTGTTCTTACATTTAGATCTTTAATCCATTTTGAGTTTATTTTTGTGTGTGGTGTTAGAAAGTGATCTAGTTTCATTCTTTTACAAGTGGTTGACCAGCTTTCCCAGCACCACTTGTTAAAGAGATTGTCTTTACTCCATTGTATATTCTTGCCTCCTTTGAGAAGATAAGGCGTCCTTAGGTGTGTGGATTTATCTCTGGGCTTTCTATTTTGTTCCATTGATCTATATTTCTGTCTTTGTACCAGTACCATACTGTCTTAATGACTATGGCTTTGTAGTAGAGCCTGAAGTCAGGCAGGTTGATTCCTCCAGTTCCATTCTTCTTTCTCAAGATTGCTTTGGCTATTTGAGGTTTTTTGTATTTCCATACAAATCTTGAAATTATTTTTTGTAGTTCTGTGAAAAATATCGCTGGTAGCTTGATAGGGATTGCATTGAATCTGTAGATTGCTTTGGGTAGTATACTCATTTTCAATATATTGATTCTTCTGATCCATGAACACCAGTTAGAATGGCTGCGATCTAAAAGTCTACAAGTAATAAATGCTGAAGAGGATGTGGAGAAAAAGGAACCCTCTTACACTGTTGGTGGGAATGCAAACTAGTACAGCCACTATGGAAAACAGTATGGAGATTCCTTTAAAAATTGCAAATAAAACTGCCTTATGACCCAGCAATCCCACTGCTGGGCACACACACCGAGGAAACCAGAATTGAAAGAGACACGTGTACCCCAATATTCATTGCAGCACTGTTTATAATAGCCAGGACATGGAAACAACCTAGATGTCCATCAGCAGATGAATGGATAAGAAAGCTGTGGTACATATACACAATGGAGTATTAGCCATTAAAAATAATAAATTTGAATCTGTTCTAATGAGATGGATGAAACTGGAGCCGATTATACAGAGTGAAGTAAGCCAGAAAGAAAAACACCAATACAGTATACTGACACATATATATGGAATTTAGAAAGATGGTAATGATGACCCTGTATGTGAGACAGCAAAAGAGACAGAGATGTATAGAACATACTTTTGGACTCTGAGGGAGAGGGAGAGGGTGGGATGATATGGGAGAATGGCATTGAAACATGTATACTATCATGCAAGAAACGAAGTGCCAGTCTATGTTTGATACAGGATACAGGATGCTTGGGGCTGGTGCATGTGGATGATCCAGAGAGATGATATGGGGTGGGAGGTGGAAGAGGGATTCAGGATTGGGAGCTCCTATACACCCGTGGTGGATTCATGTCAATGAATGGCAAAACCAATACAGTAAAGTAAAATAAAGTAAAAATAAAATAAAAAAAAGAAAATACCAAAAGAAAAAAAATAAATAAAATAAATAGCAGCATTATTAGGAGGAGATAGAAATTGTAAATCACCTCTGCCATTTTACAGTTATTGGAGTATACACAATATCCATACATGTAAAAAAGAAAAGGATACTACAAAAGTATTAATGCACAGGGTCAGGATTAAAGGTAGCAACCTCTCATGATTGAAAAAGAAAAAAAAAAAAAGAAAGATCATATGATTATTTTGAATAAAAAGAAAAATTTATCTCTACAAATGTGCTTTGATGTCAAAAGAAGTGAAGTTTAAAATATAAACATATAATAATTTCCAATAGTACCCATCAGGATCTTTAAAATGCCATATATAGACTATACTTATTTTTAAACCAATTAATAACCTTTCTTTTTCAACTAGTCAATTAAAAGGAAGTCTTTTTTTTTTTTTTGCCTTTAAAGGGTATTTTGAACTTAGTGAACTAAGGAACTAAGGAACTTAGTCCACTTGAAGGAACTTAACTTAAGTGAACTTAGTTCACTTAACTTAAAGGAACTAAGAAGTTCCTTTGCTATTCTGGCTGCATTTCTCTCCTAGTGTGCACCAAGACATTTTGCAGCTTAGAAACTGAATTCTCCAGCTTGTTTCTTCCTATCTCTTGACCTGTTATCTAATGTTATCCAAATTCATTTTCTATGACATATATTCAGAATGTGAGCTAAAACTGTAACCATGTTGCAACCAAAATATAATACTTTAATTTTTTTTTCTTCTATTACCTCATAGTGTGGAGAAGGCAATGGCAACCCACTCCAGTACTCTTGCCTGGAGAATCCTATGGACAGAGGAATCTGATGGGCTGCAGTCCATGGGGTCGAAAAGAGTCAGACACGACTGAGCGACTTCACTTTCATGCATTGGAGAAGGAAATGGCAACCCACTCCAGTGTTCTTGCCTGGAGAACTCCAGGTACAGTGGACCCTGATGGGCTGCCGTCTATGGGGTTGCACAGAGTCGGACACAACTGAAGCGACTTAGCAGCAGCAGCAGCAGCAGCAGCAGCAGCATTACTTCACAGTGACAGCAGCATTTGAAAAAAATATATATAGAAATTATTGATTACCCACTCATGTTATTTTTATTTTATGTGTAAGGAAGCTAAGACTCAGAAATATATCTTGTTCGAGGTCACACAGTAAGTATTGGGAATCATATACCAATCCCAGATCATTCTGATTCCAAAGCCCAAATTCATGCTTCTGTACCACATTTTCTTTGGATCAATTTTTAACATCACTGGTAGGACTGGATGGAGTGGGAGGGAAGATGTGGGGACATAAACACATATGACCTTCAGAATTATAAAACTGATTCTAATTTTACTCCCCACAATTCTGTTTTGTCCACGAAGATGTTAAAGTGTGCTGTAAGAGACTACTTCTTTTTCTCTCTTTTGAATTACAATTTTGTCTACTGCATCTTTTAGAATACAAATCTTTAATCTTTTAGTCTTTTTTTCAGTATTGCTTAAACAAATTTCAGTTCAGTTCAGTCACTCAGTCGTGTCCGACTCTTTGTGACCCCATGAATCGCAGCACACCAGGCCTCCCTGTCCATCATCAGCTCCTGGAGTTCACTCAAATTCATGTCCATTGGGTCAGTGATGCCATCCAGCCATCTCATCCTCTGTCATCCCCATCTCCTCCTGCCCCCAATCCCTCCCAGCATCAGAGTCTTTTCCAATGAGTCAACTCTTTACATGAGGTAGCCAAAGTACTGGAGTTTCAGCATTAGCATAATTCCTTCCGAAGAACACCCAGGACTCATCTCATTTAGAATGGACTAGTTGGATCTCCCTGCAGTCCAAGGGACTCTCAAGAGTCTTCTCCAACACCACAGTTCAAAAGCATCAATTCTTTGGTGCTCAGCTTTCCTCACAGTCCAACTCTCACATCCATATATGACCACTGCAAAAACCATACCCTTGACTAGATGGACCTTTGTTGGCAAAGTAATGTCTCTGATTTTGAATATGCTAGCTAGGTTGGTCATAACTTTCCTTCCAAGGAGTAAGCATCTTTTAATTTCATGGCTGCAATCACCATCGGCAATGATTTTGGAGCCCCCCAGAAATAAAGTCTGACTCTGTTTCCACTGTTTCCCCATCTATTTGCCATGAAGTGATGGGACCGGATGCCATGATCTTCATTTTCTGAATGTTGAGCTTTCAGCCAACTTTTTCACTCTCCTCTTTCACTTTCATCAAGAGGCCTTTTAGTTCCTCTTCACTTTCTGCCATAAGGGTGGTGTCATCTGCATATCTGAGGTTATTGATATTTCTCCCAGCAATCTTGATTCCAGCTTGTGCTTCTTACAGCCCAGAGTTTCTCATGATGTACTCTGCATATAAGTTAAATAAGCAGGGTGACAATATACAGCTTTGATATACTCCTTTTCCTATTTGGAACCAGTCTGTTGTTCCATGTCCAGTTCTAACTGTTGCTTCCTGACCTGCATACAGATTTCTCAAGAGGCAGGTCAGATAGTCTGGTATTCCTGTCTCCTTCAGAATTTTCCACAGTTTTTTGTGATCCACACAGTCAAAGGTTTTGTCATAGTCAATAAAGCAGAAATAGATGTTTTTCCGGAACTCTCTTGCTTTTTCCATGATCCAGCAGATGTTTGCAATTTGATCTCTAATACCTCTGACTTTTCTAAAACCAGCTTCAACATCTGGAATTTCACGGTTCACTTACTGCTGAAGCCACCCCATGTCTGAGGTCAGGGGTGGCAGCCGAGAGGAACTACCCCATGCCTGAGGCCAGGGACAGCAGCTGGGAGGAGAAACCCCACGTCCAAGGAGCAGTGGCTGCGAGAGCACAGGAGGGCCTAGAGGAGCTATTCCATGTTCAAGGTCAGGAGGGGCAGTGGTGAGGAGATACCCCTCATCTAAGGTGAGGAGCAGTGGCTGCACTTTGCTGGAGCAGCCATGAAGAGATACCCTACGTCCAAGGTAAGAGAAACCCAAGTAAGACGGTAGGTGTTGCAAGACGGCATCAGAGGGCAGACACACTGAAACAAAGTTAGGTCTAACTTAATGCAGATACCATTAAAGATAGTTCTTTTGTATATACAGTTACTAGAACAAGGGCTGCAGTATTTGAAACACACATGTATGTATAGATATGGGACTCCCTTCAAATTTCAATGAAACCAGTAGGATTATATTAAGAGAAGTAATCATCAGTAGATGAAGCTACAATATGGACATTCTTTACTCTGTATTAATAATTGAAACTTTTCTTTGGAAAAAAAGAATTGTTCAATATATTTTCTGTTAATTCCAGAAACGTAACTGAAAACTATTATGTGAATTTTTAAGAAATTAGTATTCCATTTTATACAAACATATTTAAAATATAGAATTTGTATTAGCCAATACAATTTTATAATATTTAAAGGACCAACATGCTGGGAGCCAGCGTGAGGAATTCCACCCGTGACAAGGTCTTGCGGCAGAGCTCTGATGGCAAGGCTAATCACACCTCAGGTTTTCCCCCTGGAATTTCCTGAGCATCCACCCCCCCCCCCAAAAAAAAGTAAGAATCTGCCTGCCTTTCCACTCTTCTGATATTCTCTGGAAAAAGTCAACTCAGGGCTTTAGTCTTCTGCATTTGAAAGGGATGTTTCAGTTAAACCCCCTCTGATAGCTCTCTAGCTTGCTTAACAGGTTCCCTGGACCTCTTACAGCTGTGAATTGCTTACAGCCCCCAAACTGCGAGAGGCACAAAGCTTAAAAGCATCTTAAAGATACAGAGCCTTTTCTAAAGAGTTAAAACTTATATTGGTAGAGGGTTTTCACTGTTGACTCAATGACTGCTGCCAGGCCTCCATATTCTTTACCTTTTAGGCACCTGGGAGGATGTTAATCAATGTAAATGGGATATGGAAAAAGATATATAGTAGTTCTGATGTTAGCAATACTAGACTTTTGAGTTAATTACTTCTCTTTGTTCTATATCACTGCACTCCTCTTGTGTCCTTGCTATGTAAGAATCTAACTTTATTTAGTGCTTTCTGAGAGTGGCACCAGACCTTGGGAAGATCAACACAAATAAGTCTTCTGGTTGACAAACCCTTATCAGAAAAAAAGGCTGTAAAATGTTAATTGGCCCTTTTTGGCCAGAAGATGATGTAAATCACCTAAGACTTGTGTATACAATTAGGTATGCAGAGAGAAAAGCCTGGTTTTGATAAGAGTCTGGGCTGCTAACGCTGCATAACTTTGTGTTACCCATTGATCTCTATGTATTTAAAAAAAAAAAAAAAGGTATAAAAGGGCTTTCTAGACAATAGGGGCCAGAGCCAGTCACTGGACTGGTTTCCCCCGTGTCTCCTCTTTACTCTAATTTCAGGCTGAATTCCCATCAGGAGCGGGGTGGCTCGCCATGTCTACTTACTTGTCCCGGCTTTTAAGATCCACGTGACGGGGAGCCCAAGGTGGGGCACCCCCTGATATTCAAATGGACACCGGTGGCCCAACGTAGATGGTGCAAGCTCCTTGTCTGGAACTTTGTTGGCCTTCCCCGTAAGCCAAGTTATTCAGCCTTCTTTCTCCACTTAATTTTCCTACTATACTATTGTTTCTTAATCTAATCTTATATTAATAAACAAATAAGTCTTTCCTCGCCAACACTGTCCACGCTTCAAATTCCCTGGATCCACCGGGGCTGGACCCTGGCACCAACATTTAATGTTTCTGTATCAAATTGCTCCTTTTCAAACATATTTTTTGGTATGAATAAGCTAAAATAAATAAAATTAAACATTTGCCTAGATTAAAAAAACTTTAGTTGCAGAATATGTTACTGTGTTATATAAATAAAGATAAAAACTTTTCACAATGAAATGTTACAAATATTCATACAGCAAGGTTCTAAAGTGTTGGATATGTTGACCTTTCAAATAAAATTTTTATTACAAATAAAGATGGAGCCATATTAACTTGCAGCAATGGTGACAATGAGACACATTCTCATCTGATCCTAAATTTAGTATGATAATTTTTTTCTGTAATTCAATAAAATTACCCTAGATTCAACAATTTTTTCTTTCACATTTTCTCAAGGTGCTATGAAGTTACTGTCTATATAGCTGTGGTAAACTCACAGAGCTAATTTTAATTTCATATATGAATAGTGCATTAACATGTTTCAAAATTCAAAAAATACAAAGGAGTATAATAATAATTTTCTGCTTCTGTTCCCAGCTGTACTCCCTGCTCATATAGTATAAATATTACTATTATTTGGTTCATGTCATTCCAGAGATATTTATTTCAAATAAAAGCAAGTTCATCTCTCTATGTCTTAATCTCACTCCTCATTATTTTTACACAAATGGTAACATACAAACCACACTCTTATATATCTACATTTTTCATTTAATATATTTTGGAGATTTTTCTAGATTCATGCATGAAGTACACCTTGATTCTATATTAAAAATGCACATTGTTCCATTATGCAAATATATCCTGTACTGTTAATTTATTTAATTAGCACTTTCTTCATGACTGCAATGGATAACTTTTTACATTAGCCATTTTGTACATGTTTAACAATATGTGTGTAATAAATTCCTTGAAGGAAATCGCTGGATATACTATTAAATGTAATTGTAGCTGGTCTACCTGATTTCCACAGATGTTGTGTCTGTTAATACTCTCTGTAGTACTCTTTAGTAATATAACAGAATCTATTACTCACCCTAAATTCAACATATCTTCACTAGTCTACAACTAATTCCTTTGGTTGCTCATTTCAAATTGTATCATCTTTGATAACTCATTTTCATTTATCCATCACAACAAATTAATCAGGCACTCTTGTTAGCTCGACCTTCATACTATACAGACAATTTGTCCCTTTTTACATGGCCCCTCTAATCCAAGGAGCCATCAACTCTGGTTTGGATAACTGCAATTGACCCTTTACTGGCCTCCCTATGTTAGTCTCAAGCCCCTACATTCCCCTCCTCTCTCTCTAGAACATCTGAGATGATTTTTTTTTTAATTTGTGCCTACTCATTACAAATTTCTTGCTAAAAACACTTCACTTGGTTGTAATGTCACTCAGAACATTTACCAAAGTCTTTAAAATGTGCCTTTGTATGATCTGAATATTTATAAAAAACAAATATAGCTATTGTACCTGTCGTGGGCCACCTGATTTTTATCTCCATTTATCTTTGACATCTGTTTCTTTTTCCTGTTTGCCTATGTAGATCTCCCTTCTGCCCATCGATGCACATGGCCTAAAAATTGATGCTTTGGTTCAGTTCTAGGATTCTGCAAAGAGCAGTCTATAACTTGATTAGTTTAAACTATAAGGAAAGAATCCTATTGGATTGCCTATATTGGGGAGGGAGTGTGGGTTTGGCATAAGCAATCTCTCAGCTGAGGATGTGGAGGCTACTTCCAAAAGAAGGAGCATGGATTTGGCAAGCATTTCTCATATGTCCACGATAGCCTGAAACATACTATTAAATAATAATCCTTTCCACGACTTTGACTTTTTTTTCAATTAAAACTTTCTCATGTCTTTATACAGCTCCCTCAGAGAACCTTTGCATTTTAATATGTCTTTATCTCAATAGAGCAAATGTCATAGGAAAATAAGGATTTGAAATAATTAAGTAGAAGAGAAATAGCCTTAAGGCTGGAGAAGTTTTGCTTAATTTTTTGTAACCTTCACTGACCATATGAGTTGATAGTCACTAAAATGACAAAATATGCTGTGTCTTATTTTCACAAATGTATAAGAACCTCATTAGCTTTTGCAGTATGGTTTTGATATAATGTTGCCTAGAGGTAGAGGGAATAAAAGAAGATGATCTTTTCAAACAATTTCTAATACTACTGCTTTAAATATAATTTTAAAAATGAAGGAAATGGCAACCCACTCCAGTATTCTTGTCTGGAAAATCCCATGGACGGAGAAGCCTGGTAGGCTACAGTCCATGGAGTTGCAAGAGTCAGACACGACTGAGTGACTTCACTTTCACTTTCTATTGTGAACTATTTAAAATAAACAGAAAGTATAAAGAATCATTAAATAAATCTCCACTTACTAGCTTAGAAAATAAACTACCACAAATACAGTTGAAATCCCCTCTGTTCTCTATGCAATTACTTTCCCCTTCAATTCTCCATATTTGCCCTTACCTGACATCAGTGTAATCACTATTCTGAATTTCTTTTTATTATACATTTTTTGAGAAGAAAAGACAATTGTTCATCATTATAGGTTTCCTTTCCTCTGCATCAATCTACTTCATCAGAATATATTTATATCCTCTCCCTTCTAATTAAGAACTATCTTTTCAAATTAGTTTTACTCACTTTTTACCATTAAAAAGCTTTATATATTGCAGATTCCTGTTGATGTATGGCAAAACCAATACAATATTGTAAAGTAATTAACTTCCAACTAAAATAAATAAATTTATATTTTATTTTTTTTATATTTTAAAAATAAATAAAAGGATCATATACTATGAAAAAGAAAAAAACAAAGATATGGCAATGCATTTCAATTTAGAAAAATAATGTCATCTATTGGTTATTGTTCTTTTTTGGCCTCAGCTTAAATGAAAGTAGAAGGGACTCAAATAGTTTATTGGACTGACTGAGATTTTCTTCCACTTATCAGGTGAGATATGATAACCCAGGAGAGGCAATAAGAGCAGTTGGTAATTAAAGTTTTTTTCTGTCCTAGGGGATAAATGAAATTTCTTATTCCAACACTCCATATAAAATATTATTTTCTTCCAGCATATGAGGATTTGGCTTTTATTTGTCTTTATTCTTTTGGTAAAAGTTGTACATTTTGGTTCTGTTTTGGTTTAAGGTATATATCATCATTGAAGGTTAAATTGTTTTGCATAAATATGTTGCATTATTTTAATTTTTGATTGCTCATTTACAAAATGGTTTCATTTAGAGCAATCCTTTTAGTATTAGTCCCTGCATTATTATTTTTAAATCCAAAACTCACTAAATCATTTCATTCATATTGCCATGATTTCTTTGACTTGGGAAAGTAAATCAGATTTCTATTTTTATATGTAACAAAAAGATGTTAAGAGAAAGGAAAAAATGCTGCTTTACAGTTATGAAGAATGATTTTTTTTTATTATTTTTGTAGTTATGTTCTGTAAAAGGCTATAACCAAGATATATTGTAGGCATTCTGAATTGGGATTTTCACATAAACAAGTCCTCATTTACTTTTGCTGTTTCTTTTTTTTCCACTTACAAGAAAAAATATCCTATTTTGCTACTATTTGGAAAGTTTATATTCAACATGCAATTTTCATTTTTGATCAGATAGACAAACTTTCCTCTTTTAAGGTTGTCAAAGATGAGTTTCCAGTTTGGCACATAAAAATCTTTGAATTCACCACTTTAACAAGTAAAAGGCTGAACAAACTGAAAAATCAACGATTCTTCTTAGATCTGTCAGAGAAGCAAAGTTACAGGGCAAACCACTGCCTCCAAAATTGGAGAGCCAAATAGGCTGATACAGAAAATTGTAATTTAGAAGAAGAGAAACTCACAAGCAGAAATGTGCTAGTAACTGCTACCAGGAAAGGAAAACTTGAACTGTAATTGATAAATTGCTGTAGGCTCATTGTGAAAACTCTGACAATTAAAAGTTCCATGGGGACCTAGTCATAGGTGTTATCCCTACACTTTTGTGAGTTTTACCACTATCAATTCTTCACAGTGAATACTTGATAAAAATCCCTGTTTGCTTCTGGTAGAGGGAGTGGACAATCATTTTGAAATATGTCAGAGCACTCTGTTCTTCTAAAGAAAGACTGCCCTCAGAATAAACTATTTTAACAGAATCCAACCTTCTGGGGTTTTATAAAAAGCTAACCTAAAAAGGGGGATATAAATACCCAAGTTTAACTTTTCTTAGCCTTTCATGTGGGGAAAGGGAAACACCTGACTTCAGTCCCCTCTAGTGATCCTTTTCCATGTAAGAGTGGGAAAAATAAAACTAGTAGCATTACTGAAGTTCACAGTCCAAGTACACAGGCTCAACAAAGGACAGACCTAATCATAGGATTATAAAATGCTTCCATTGTCCACATAGCTTACCTCTACATTACTAAAGGAATATTTACATCTATTTGTATCTTTTACCAAGTACATAATGCCTTCATTTCAAAAAGAAAATTAAAAGGCATACAAAAGGCAAAAAAAACATAGTTTGAAGAGACTAAACAAGCCTCAGACCCAGAGTCAGATATAGTAGGAATGTTGAAACTTCCAGACCAGGAATTAAAAAACAAAACTATGATCAATATGTTGAGTGCTTTAATGTAAAAAGTAGACACACATGCAAGAATAAATGGATAATATAAACAGAGAGATGGAAATTCTAAGAAAGAATCATAAAGAAATACTAGCAATCAAAAGCACTGTAACAGAAATGAAGAGTGTATTTTATGAGGTCATTAGTTGACTCGGACATCGCTGGGAGAAAAATCCCTGAGCTTGAGAATGTTACAGTGGAAACTTACAAAGCTGAAAAGCAAAGAGAGGAAAAAAAAAAAAAAAACAGAATAGAGTCTATAAGAGCTGTGAGACAACTGCAAAATGAGTAACACATGTGTAATTGGATTATAAGAAGAAATAAAGGAACATAAATATTTCAAGTGATAATGTTTAAGCATTTCTTCAAAATTATGTCAGATATGAAACACAAGCTTCAGGAACCTTAGAGACGACCAAGCAGGATAAATATATAAACAAAACAAACAAGCTGTCTGTTTTTGTAAACAAGACAAAAACAAAACAAACTGTACCTAAACATATCATATTAAAACTTCCAAACTTCAAAGATAAAGAAAAACTTTGAAAAAAGCTAGATGGAAAAAACACCTTATTTATAGAGGAGAAAAGGTAAGAATTTCATGCAACTGCTCCTTAGAAAACATGCAAACAGGAAAAAAGTGTAGTGAAATGTTTAAAGTGATAAGAAGAAAAACTCAAGAACCTAGAATTCTGTATCCTACAAAAAATATCCTTCAAAATTGAAGAAGAAATGAAGCCTTTCTCAGACAAAAAAAGCATTGAGGGATTTGTTGCCAATAGATATGCTTTTTGAAAATATTAAAGGAAGCTTCAGAGAGAAGGAAAATGGTATAGGTGAGAAATATAACTATACATAAAGAAATAAATAATTTTATGTTGTTTTTCTACATGTATAATTGAATAAATGAAGGTAAAATTAAAAAAAATACTCTATATGTTATATATAGATTTATGTTTACTTATGTATACATGGAATAAATGACAGTAATAATACAATGGAAGAGAGGGATGAATTAAAAACATTTTGTTATTATATGGTACTTTCACTACATATGAAGTGGTATAGCATTATTTAAAATGGATTTGGATTGGTTTGGATTGATAATAACTGTATATTACAAACTTTAGGGCAAACACTAAAAAAAGTTTTAATGCTGGCAATGATTTTTTAAATATGACACTTAAAGCACAAGTAAAAAAAATAAAAGTGGGACTACATCAAAATAAAATGCTTCTGCATAGCAAGAGAAAAAATTGACAAAGTTTAAAAAAAAAAAAAAACTATAGAGGGGCAGTCCTAAGATGGCAGAGGAATAAGACAGGGAGACCACTTTCTCTTCCACAAATGCATCAAAAGATCATTTGAATGCTGAGCAACTTCCACAAAGCAAGTTCTGAATGCTGGCAGAGGACACCAGACACCCAGAAAGGCAGCCCATTCTCTTTGATAGAAGGTAGGACAAAATGTAAAAGACTAAAAGAGAGACAAAAGAGTTAGGGACGGAGACCTGTCCTGGGGAGGGAGTCGTGAAGAAGGAGAAGTTTCCAAACACCAGGAAACCCTCTCACCAGCAGGTCTGTGGGGAGTTTTGGAATCTCAGTTCAGTTCAGTTCAGTCACTCAGTCATGTCCGACTCTTTGCGGCCTCATGAATCACAGCATGCCAGGCCTCCCTGTCCATCACCAACTACCAGAGTTCACTCAGACTCACGTCCATCGAGTCAGTGATGCCATCCAGCCATTTCATGCTCTTTTGTCCCCTTCTTCTCCTACCCCCAATCCCTCCCAGCATCAGAGTCTTTTCCAATGAGTCAACTCTTCGCATGAGGTGGCCAAAGTACTGGAGTTTCAGCTTTAGCATCATTCCTTCCAAAGAACACCCATGGTTGATCTCCTTCAGAATGGACTGGTTGGAGCTCCTTGCAGTCCAAGGGACTCTCAAGAGTCTTCTCCAACACCGCAGTTCAAAAGCATCAATTCTTTGGTGCTCAGCTTTCTTTATAGTCCAACTCTCACATCCATACATGACTACTGGAAAAACCGTAGCCTTGACTAGACGGACCTTTGTTGGCAAAGTAATGTCTCTGTTTTTCAATATGCTATCTAGGTTGGTCATAACTTTTCTTCCAAGGAGTCAGCATCTTTTAATTTCATGGATGCAGTCACTATCTGCAGTGATTTTGGAATCTCAGATGGCAACATACCTGGGAGGGAAAAACAAAACAAAACACAGATTACAAGCCTTAACTGCAACTCCCAATGGAGAAATAGCCCAGATGCTCAGGTCTGCCACCAGTAAGTGGGGGGAGGTGCAGGTTGCATACTTAGGGTAAGGACAGGGCCTGAATGCCCTGAGGACAATCTGAAGGAGCTAACATGAGATAGCAACTCAACCTGTGGGACAGAGACAGAGAAAGAAGAGAGAGAGAGCTTTCATGTGAAAAGCTCTAACCTAAGGCAAAGCCTGGCTGGTTCACAGATAAAAAGGATTGAGAGAATACCAAAGGAGAACTAGCCTGCTGTGGACTGGCCATCCCCCACGAGAGGCAGAGATGCAGGTGGGCCACAGCCAGAGCTGGAAGGCAAGAGGCAATCTTGGCCCCAGAGATAGCACCCACCACCAAACTGTGAGAAGGCTCCCAGTTGCTAACAAAGTGTTTCTGGGATCCTGGACAGTTGACGCCTGCCAGGAGGGTCGCAGCCTGAGATCGGCCCCCCGAGGAGACACTGCACATCCGACAGGGCACTCTCGTGGCGCACCCAGGAAACCAAGCAGCTGGGGCCAGGGGCTGATTAAGACACACCGCCCACCTGGGACAGTGCACTTCCCAAGCACCTGGTCGCCTGAGCTCCTCGGACCTGGGGAAGACACAAAATGCAGGCCCAACGAGTTCTGTGCCTTTGTGGAGTACCCAAAAACCTGAACCTGAGCGGCTTA
Source organism: Oryx dammah (assembly GCF_014754425.2). Taxonomy (NCBI): domain Eukaryota; kingdom Metazoa; phylum Chordata; class Mammalia; order Artiodactyla; family Bovidae; genus Oryx; species Oryx dammah. The sequence continues at coordinate 1,282,443 of NW_024070207.1, read as the reverse complement.
GACCTGGGAAGTGCACAAAACCCAGGGCCTGCTTTGGAAAGTTCCCCTTCAGAGCAACCTGGAGCCTGAGCAGTGTAGACAGGGAGAGCACACATGCTGTGAGTGGGGGCAAACCCAGTGTGGTCCATACACTGCGAGGACTCCCCACACAAGCCAGTGATATTTTTTTTGCAGTGTTCATCCCTCCCTGCAGCACAATTGAACAAGTGAGCCTAAATAAATGACCACCTTCCTACCCTTGTGTCAGGGTGGAAGTTAGATACTAAAGAGACCTGCAGACAGAAGAAGCAAAAATAAACAGAGGGAACCATTTTAGAAGTGACAGGTGCAACAGATTAAAACCCTGTAGTCAGCACCAAATACAATGGAAGGGCCTATAGATCTTGAGAAGTATAAGATGGAACAAAGAACTATCTGAAACTGAACTGATCCCACACTGCCCACAACAGCTTCAGATAAATCCCTAGATATATTTTTACTATTATCATTTTTTAAAATGTTTAATTAAAAAATTAAGTCCTTTATGAATCCTTTAATTTTCATTTTTACAAACTATTATTACCTTGCACAGAGATGGCAATGGCACCCCACTCCAGTACTCTTGCCTGGAAAATCTCATGGATGGAGGAGCCTTGTGGGCTGCAGTCCATGGGATCATGAAGAGTTGGACAGACTGAGCGAGTTCACTTTCACTTTTCACTCTCATGCATCGGAGAAGGCAATGGCACCCCACTGCAGTACTCTTGCCTGGAAAATCCCATGGATGGAGGAGCCTGGTAGGCTGCCATCTTTGGGGTCACCCAGAGTTGGACATGACTGAAGTGACTTAGCAGCAGCAGCAGCAGCATTACCTTGCAAAAAAATAAATATATATACTTTAAAAGCAAACCTAATATATATATTTTTATAATTTTTGTGATTTTGCTTTGTTTTTTTTAATAGTGTGTTTTTGAGAGTCTAGCCTCTACTCTAGATTTTTAATGTTTGCTTTTTGGTATTTGTTATCAATTTTGTACCTTTAAGAATCTAATCTTCAGTACCCATTTTTACTTAGGGGTGTGATTACTGGCTTGATTGCTCTTTCCCCTTTTGACTCTCCGTTTTCTCTCCCAGGTTACCTCTATCACCTCCTTCCCCCTTTCTCTTCTCTACTTAACTCTGTGAATCTCTCTGGGTGTTCTGGGCTGTGGAGACCACTTAGGGAACTGATTACTGACTAGCTTGCTCTCTCCCCTTTTGATACCCCCTCTTCTTCTCCTGGTCATCTCTATCTTCCTCTTCTCCTCCCTCTTCTCTCCTCCATGTAACTTTGTGAACCTCTCTGGGTGTCCCATACTGTGGAGAATATTTTCACCATTAACCTAGAAGTTTTATCATCGGTGCTATATGGATGGAGAAATCTTGAGTCTACTGTGAGAATAAGACTGAAAGTCAGAGACAGGAGGCTTAAACCCAAGACTTGAGAACACCAGAGAACTCCTGACTCCAGGGAACATTAATCGACAAGAGCTCATCCAAAAGCCTCCATACCTACACTGAAACCAAGCTCCACCCAGGAGTCAACAAGTTCCAGAGCAAGACCTGTCACTCTAATTCTTCAGTAACGCAGGAACATAGCCCTGAGCATTAAAATACAGGCTGCCCAAAGTCACATCAGACCCACAGACACCTCAAAACACACTACTGGACACTTAATTGCACTCCAGAGGGAAGAGATATATCTTCACCCACGAGAACACCAATACAAGCTTCCCGAACTAGGAAACCTTGACAAGCCACTAGTCCAACCCTACCCACAGGGAGCAACCTCCACAGTAAAAAGGAACCACAAACGTCCAACCTACAGAAAGGTCACACCCAACAGAGCAATCTGAACAAAACAAAAAGGCAGAGAAGTATTCAACAGGTAAAGGAACATGATAAATTCCCACCAAATAAAACAAAAGAGGAGGAGATAGGGAGCCTACCTGGAAAAGAACTCAGAATAATGATAGTAAAGATGATCCAAAATCTTGAAAACAAAATGGAGTTACAGATAAATTGACTAGAGACATGGATTGAGAAGATTCAAGAAATGTTTAACAAGAACCTAGAAAAAAAAATTAAAAAAAAGAGTCAATCAATAATAAATAATGCAATACCTGAGATCAAAAGCATTCTGGAGGGAATGAACAGTAGAATAACTGAGGCAGAAGATAAGATAAGTGAGGTGGAAGATGCAATGGTGGAAATAAATGAAACAGAGAGGATAAAACAAAAAAAGAATTAAAAGAAATGAGAGCAAACTGAGAGACTTCTGGTACAATGTTAAACACCTCAAAATTCAAATGATAGGAGTGCCAGAAGAAGAACAAAAGAAAGAAAGGCCATGAGAAAATACTTAAAATATGTGAGGAGATAATAGTTGAAAACTTCCCTAAAATGGAGAAGGAAATAGCCAGCCAAGTCCAAAAAACCCCAGAGGGTCCCAAACAGGATAAACCCAAGGTGAAACACCCCAAAACACATATTGATCAAATTAACAAAGATCAAACGCAAAGACCAAAGATTAAAAGCAACAAGGGAAAAATAACATACAATGGGATTTCCATAAAGATACCAGCTGATCTTTCAACAGATACTCTTCTGGCCAGAAGGGAATGGCAGGACATATTTACAGTGATGAAAAACCTTCAAACCAGATTACTATACACAGGAAGGATCTCATTCAAATATGAAGGAGAAATTAAAAGATTTCCAGACAAGCAAAGCTTGAGAGAATTCAACACCACCAAACCAGCTCTTCAATAAATGCTAAAGGATCTTCTCTAGACAAGAAACATGGAAAAGGTATATGAACTCGAATCCAAAACAACAAAGTAAGTGGCAACAGGATCATACTTATCAATAATTGTCTTCAATGTAAATAGGTTGAATGGCCCAACCAAAAGACAAAGACTAGCTGAGGGACACAAAAAAAGACCCATATATATGCTGTCTACAAGAGACCCATCTCAAACCAAGGGACACATACAGACTGAAAGGGAAGGGTTGGAAAAAGATATTTCATGCAAAAGTAGACCAAAAGAAAGCAGGAGTAGCAATACTCATATTAGACAAAATAGACTTTGAAATAAAGGCTGTGAAAAGAGACAAAGAAGGACACTACATAATGATCAAAGGACCAATCCAAGAAGAATATACAACAATTATAAATATATATGCACCCAAAATAAGAGCTCTGCAATATGTAATGCAAATGCTAAAAAGAATGAATGGGCGAATTAACAGTAACACAATAATAGTGGGAGACTTTCATCCCCCACTCACATTTATGGATACATCAACTAAACAGAAATTTTGCAAGGAAACACAAACTTTAAATGATGCAATGGACCAGTTAGACCTAACAGATACCTATAGGATATTTCACTACAAAAGAATGAATTTCACATTTTCTCAAGTGCACACAGAACATTCTCCAGGATTGATCACATTCTGGGCCACAAATGTAGCCTTGGTAAATTTAAAAAAAAAAGAAAAAAAGAAAAAGAAATCATTTCATACATCTTTTCTGATCAAAATGCAGTGAGATTAGATGTCAACTACAGGGAAAAATCTATTAATTATACAAATATATGGAGGCTAAACAACATGATTCTAAATAACCAACAAATCACAGAAAAAATCAAAATATGCATAGAAACAAATGAAAATGAAAACATGACAAACCAAAACGTATGGGATTCAGTGAAAAAGCAGTGATAAGGGGAAGGTATTGCTAAACTGTTGTCATGTCAACCAAGGTCCATCTAGTCAAGGCTATGGTTTTTCCAGTAATCATGTATGGATGTGAGAGTTGGACTATAAAGAAAGCTGAGCACTGAAGAACTGATGCTTTTAAACTTTAGTTTTAGAGAAGACTTTTGAGAGTCCCTTGGAGTGCAAGGAGATCCAACCAGTCCGTCCTAAAGGAGATCAGTCCTGGGTATTCATTGGAAGGACTGATGTTGAAGCTGAAATTCCAATATTTCGGCCACCTGATGTGAAGAGCTAACTCATTTGAGAAGATCCTGATGCTGGAAAAGATTGAGGGCAGAAGGAGAAAGGGATGACAGAGGATGAGATGGTTGGATGGCATCTCTGATTCAATGGACATGAGTTTGGGTAGATTCTGGGAGTTGGTGATGGACAGGGAAGCCTGGTGTGCTGCAGTTCATGGGGTTGCAAAGAGTCAGACATGACTGAGTGACTGAACTGAAGTGAACTGAAGGGGAAGCTTCATAGAAATACAAGCTTAACCCAAGAATCAGGAGAAACGTCAAATAAATTACCTAACTTTACATGTAAAGCAACATGAAAAAGAAGAAATTAAGAATCTCAGGGTTAGTAGAAGGAAATAAATAATAAAAATTAGGGCAGAAATAAGTGAAAAAGAAACAAAGTAGATTACAGCAAAAGTCAACAAAACTGAAAGCTGTTTCATTGAGAAGATAGATAAAATCAACAAACCATTAGCCAGCCTCATCAAGAAACAAAGGAATAAGAATCAAATCAACAAAATTAGAAATGAAAATGGAGAAATCACAATAGACAACACAGAAATACAAAGGATTATGACACTACTATCAGCAGTTATATGCCAACAAAATGGACAACTTGGAAGAAATGGACACATTCTTAGAAAAGTATAACCTTCCAAAATTGAACCAGGAAGAAATAGAAACTCTTAATAGACCCATCACAAGCACATAAATCAAAATTCTCATCAGAAATCTTCCAACAAACAAAAGCCCAGGACCAGATGACTTCACATGTGAATTCTACCAAAAATTTAGAAAAGAGCTAACACCTATCCTACTCACACTCTTCCAGAAAATTGCAGAGAAAGGTAAACTGCCAAACTCATTCTATGAGGCCATCATCACCCTAATATCAAAACAAGACAAAGATGCAACCAAAAAAGAAAAATACAGGCCAATATTACTGATGAACATAGATGCAAAAATCCTTAACAAAATCCTAGCAAACAGAATCCAACACTATATTGAAAAGATCTTACATTATGACCAAGTTTGTTTTATCCCAGGGATGCAAGGATCCTTCAATATTTGTAAATCAATCAATGTGACACACCACATTAACAAATTGAAAGATAAAAACTATTCGATAATCTCAATAGATGCAGTGAAAGCCTTTGACAAAATTCAACATCCATTTGTGATTAAAAACTCTCCAGAAAGAAAGCATAGAAGGGACATACCTCAACATAATAAAAGTCATACCCACAGCAAACATTATCAACGGTGAAAAATTGGAAGCATTTCTCCTAAAATCAGGAACAAGACAAGGATGCCAACTCTCATGACTCCTATTCAACATAGTTTTGCAAGTTTTGGCCACAGCAATCAGAGCAGAAAAAGAAATAAAAGAAATCCAGATTGGAAAAGAGGAAGTAAAACTCTCACTGTTTGTGGATGACATGATTCTCTATATAGAAAACCCTAAAGACACAACCAGAAAATTGCTGGAGCTAATCAATGAATATAGTAAAGTTGCAGCTTCTGCACAACAAAGGAAACTATAAGCAAGGTGAAAAGACAGCCTTCAGAATGGGAGAAAATAATGGCAAATGAAGCAACTGACAAACAACTAATCTCAAAAATATACAAGCAACTCCTGCAGCTCAATTCCAGAAAAATAAACGACCCAATAAAAAAAATGGGCCAAAGAACTAAACAGACATTTCTCCAAAGAAGACATACAGATTGCTAAAAAACACATGAAAAGATGCTCAACATCACTCATTATCAGGGAAATGCAAATCAAAACCACAATGAGGTACCATTTCACACCAGTCAGAATGGCTGTGATCCAAAAGTCTACAAGCAATAAATGCTGGAGAGGGTGTGGAGAAAAGGGAACCCTCTTACACTGTTGGTAGGAATGCAAACTAGTACAGCCACTATGGAGAACAGTGTGGAGATTCCTTAAAAAATTGCAAATAGAACTGCCTTATGACCCAGCAGTCCCACTGCTGGGCATACACACCGAGGAAACCAGAATTGAAAGAGACATGCATACCCCAATGTTCATCACAGCACTGTTTATAATAGCCAGGACATGGAAGCAACCTAGATGTCCATCAGCAGATGAATGGATAAGAAAGCTGTGGTACATATACACAATGGAGTATTACTCAGCCATTAAAAAGAATACATTTGAATCAGTTCTAATGAGATGGATGAAACTGGAGCTGATTATATAGAATGAAGTAAGACAGAAAGAAAAACACCAATACAGTATACTAATGTGTATATATCGAATTTAGAAAGATGGTAATGATAACCCTATATGTGAGACAGCAAAAGAGACACAGATGTATAGAACAGTCTTTTGGGCTCTGTGGGAGAGGGAGAGGGTGGGATGATTTGGGAGAATGGCATTGAAACATTTGTAATATCATATAAGAAACGAATTGCCAGTCTAGCTTCAATGCAGGGTGCAGGATGCTTGGGGCTGGTGCACTGGGATGACCTGGAGTGATGGTGTGTGGGGGGGGAGGTGGGAGGGGGGTTCGGGATTGGGAACACGTGTACACCCATGGTGGGTTCATGTTGATGTGTGGCAAAATCAGTACAATATTGTAAAATAAAAAATACATAATAAATAAATAAATAAACAAAAGAAATCCACAGAAAAATAAAATAATTAATACACAGAAATCCCTTTAATTCCTAACAATAGAAAATGGAAGAGAAATTAAGGAAACAATTCCATTCACCATTGTGATGAAAAGAATGAAATATTTAGGAATATTCTACCTAAAGAAAGAGAAAACATATATATATATATATATATATAAAACTATAAAACACTGATGAAAGAAATCAAAGATGATACAAATAGATGGAGAAATGTATGATGTTCATGGATCAGAACCAACAATATACTGAAAATGAGTATACTACCCAAAGCAACGTATAGATTCAGTGCAATTACTATCAAGCTACCATGGTATTTTTTAGAGAATTAGAACAAATAATTTCAGAATTTGTGTGGAATTACAAAAAACCTCGAATAGCCAAAGCAATCATGAGAAAGAAGAATGGAAGTGGAAGAATCAACCTGCCTGACTTCAGGCTATACTACAAAGCTACAGTCATTAAGTCAGTATAGTACTGGCATAAAGACTTAAAAATAGATCAATGGAACAAAATAGAAAGCCCAAAATTAAATTCACACATGTATGGATACCTTATCTTCGACAGAAGAGGCAAAAATATACAATGGAGAAAAGACAATCTCTTTAAAAAGTGGTGCTGAGAAAACTGGTCAACCACTTGCAAAAGAATGAAACTAGAACAGTTTCTAACACCATACACAAAAAATAAACTCAAAATGGATTAAAAATTTAAAGCTAAGCCCAGAAAGTATAAAACTCCCAGATAAAAAGATAGGAAAAATACTCTCTGATGTAAATCACATTAGGATCATCTATGACCCACCTCCTGGAGTAATGGAAATAAAAGCAAAAATAAACAAATGGGAGTAAATTATATTTAAAGGTTTTTGCACAATGAAGGAAACTATAAGCAAGGTGAAAAGATATCCTTCAGGATGGGAGAAAATAATAGTAAATGAAGCAACTGACAAAGAAATAATCTCAAAAATATACAAACAGCTCATGTAGCTCAATTCAAGAAAAATAAATGACCCAATAAAAAAATGAGCCAAAGACCTAAACAGACATTTCTCCAAAGAAGATATACAGATGGCTAAAAAACACATGAAAAGATGCTCAACATCACTTATTATCAGAGAAATGCAAATCAAAACCACAGTTATGTACTATCTCACACCAGTCAGAATGGCTGTTATCAAAAAGTCTATAAACAATAAAAGCTGGAGAGGGTGTGGAGAAAAGGGAACCTGCTTACACTCTTGGTGGGAATGCAAACTAGTACAGCCACTATGGAGAACGGTGTGGAGATTCCTTACAAAACTGGAAATAGAACTGTCTTACGACCCAGCAATCCCACTGCTGGGCATACAGACGGAGGAAACCAGAATTGAAAGAGCACCGGTACCCCACTGCAGCACTGTTTACAAATAGACAGAACATGGAAGCAACCTAGATATCCATCAGCAGACAAGTGGATAAGAAAGTTGTGGTACATATCCACAATGGAATATTACTCAGCTATTAAAAACAATTCATTTGAATCAGTTCTAATGAGGTGGATGAAACTGGAGCCTATTACACAGAGTGAAGTAAGTCAGAAAGAAAAACACCAGTACAGTATACTAACGCATATATATGGAATTTAGAAGGATGGTAACAATAATCCTGTATGTGAGAGAGCAAAAGAGACACAGATGTAAAGAACAGACTTTTGGCCTCTGTGGAAGAAGATGATGGTGGAATGATGTGAAAGAATAGCATTAAAACATGTATGTTAGTATGTGTGAAATAGATTTCCAGTCCAGGTTTGATGCATGAGACAGGATGTTCAGGACCAGTGCATTGGGATGACCCTGAGGGATTTAAAAATGAGAATAACAAACAGTGAACAAGAGGTGAAGAAAATGGAAACCTTATACAAGTAAGGTAGTGTGAACACTGAAAAGCAGTTTCATAAATAATCAAATGTGAGATTACTTAATGACTCAGTAATTCATAGATGTCTTTTATCTGATTATAAAATTTCTTTTTACATTCTATACCATATCATGTTTTGATTTTTTTTTAATTGAATGGGTTTTGAGTTTTGTTAAATAGTTGTTTTTGCATGTATTGAGATGATCATGTGGTTTGTATCCTTTATTAATTTGGTATATTGTTGATTGAGTGGAGATGTTAAACTGTCTTTCCATTCCTGGGGTAAATTTCACTTGATAATTACATATATTCTATTTTTAAATGTGGCTATATTTGTTTTAATAGCATTTTCTCCAGGTATTAGGGAATACAGCCTCATACAAAGTACTGAAAGCTAGTCCATCCATCTCTATTTTTTTTTGAACAATTTGTGAAGAATTTGTGTTCCTTCTATTTAATGTTTAGAATTCACCAATGAAGTCTTTTTTTTTTTTTTTCCAAGCTTTTCTTTATGGAACTTTAAAAAAATCAGTAATTTGACTCATTTCTTTCTATTTCTTTTCCATTATATTTTGACTGTTTCTAGGAATTTGTTCATTTTATGTTAGTATATGGTAATTCACAGAATTCCCATATAACCCCTTCTAAATTCTTATAAGGTTATGCAGTTTATATCCCTTCTTTCATACTTGATTTTATTAATTTTATTCTATTTTCTTGGACAATTTACTTAAGTTTTGTCAATTTTCTTGATGTTTTCAAAAAACAACTTTTAACTTCACTATTTTGTTTATTTTTTTAATTTCTGCTCTATTTTAAAATTTTTATTCCTTCTGGTTGCTTTTGTTAGGTTATTGTTCTGGGGTCTTTGGTTTATAATATAGTCATTTATTTACCAGAGAAGACAATGGCAACCCACTCCAGTACTCTTGCATAGAAAATCCCATGGATGGAGGAAACTGGTAGGCTGCAGTTCACGGAGTCTCTAAGAGTTGGACATGACTAAGCGACTTCATTTTCAGTTTTTACTTTCATGCCTTGGAGAAGGAAATGGCAACCGACTCCATTGTTCTTGCCTGGAGAATCCCAGAGACGGGGGAGCCTGGTGAGCTGCCCTCTATGGGGTTGTACAGAGTCGGACATGACTGAAGTGACTTAGCAGCATCAGCAGCATTTATTTACACCTCAAAATTTCCTTCTAAGGACTGCTTCAGGAGCATTCTAGAAATTTGGGGATGTTTTGTTATTGTTCCACTCAGTTTAAAGTAACTTCTAATTTTCCATATGGTTTCTTCTTGACTCAGGGATTGCTTAGGAGCATGTGCATGTGTGCATGGGCTCAGTAGTGTCCGACTCTTTGGGACCCTGTGGGCTGTAGCCCACCTGACTCCTCTGTCCATGGAATTTTCCCAGCAAGAATATTAGAGTAGCTTGCCATATCTTCCTCCAGGGGATCGCTCCAATCCAGGGATGGAAACCATATCTCTTACATTTCCTGAATTACAGGCAGATTCTTTACCAACAAGCCACTGGGGAAGCTTCAGTTTAGTTCAGTTCATATTGCAACCCCATGAATTGGCAGCACACCAGGCCTCCCTGTCCATCACCAACTCCCGGAGTTCACTCATACTCATGTCCATCGAGTCAGTGATGTCACATAGCCATCTGATCTTCTGTCGTCCCTTTCTCCTCCTGCCCCCCAATCCCTCCCAGCATCAGAATCTTTTCCAATGAGTCAACTCTTCACATGCAGTGGCCAAAGTATTGGAATTTCAGATTTAGCATCAGTCCTTCCAAAGAACTCCCTGACACACAAGCTGGTTTTAGAAAAAGCAGAGGAACCAGAGATCAAATTGCCAACATCTGCTGGATCATGGAAAAAGCAAGAGAGTTCCAGAAAAACATCTATTTCTGCTTTATTGACTATGCTAAACCCTTTGACTGTGTGGATCACAATAAACTGTGGAAAAGTCTGAAAGAGATGGGAATACCAGACCACTTGACCTGCCTCTTGAGAAATCTGTGTGCAGCCCAGGAAGCAACAGTTCGAACTGGACATGGAACAACAGACTGGTTCCAAATAGGAAAAGGAGTATGTCAAGGCTGTATATTGTCACCCTGCTATTTAACTTCTATGCAGAGTACATCTTGAGAAACACAGGACTGGAAGAAACACAAGCTGGAATCAAGATTGCCGGGAGAAATATCAATAACCTCAGATATGCAGATGACACCACCCTTATGGCAGAAAGTGAAGAGAAGCTAAAAAGCCTCTTGATGAAAGTCAAAGAGGAGAGTGAAAAAGTTTGCTTAAAGATCAACATTCAGAAAACGAAGATCATGGCATCTGGTCCCATCACTTCATGGGAAATAGATGGGGAAACAGTGGAAACAGTGTCAGACTTTATTTTTGGGGGGTCCAAAATCACTGCAGATGGTGACTGCAGCCATGAAATTAAAAGACACTTACTCCTTGGAAGAAAAGTTATGACCAACCTAGATAGTATATTCAAAAGCAGAGACATTACTGTGCCGACTAAGGTCCATCTAGTCAAGACTATGGTTTTTCCTGTGGTCATGTATGCATGTGAGAGTTGGACTGTGAAGAAGGCTGAACGCTGAAGAATTGATGCGTTTGAACTGTGGTGTTGGAGAAGACTCTTGAGAGTCCCTTGGACTACAAGGAGATCCAACCAGTCCATTCTGAAGGAGATCAGCCCTGGGATTTCTTTGGAAGCTTTGCTAAAGCTGAAACTCCAGTACTTTGGCCACCTCATGCGAAGAGCTGACTCATTGCAAAAGACTCTGATGCTGGGAGGGATTGGGGTCAGGAGGAGAAGGGGACGACCAAGGATGAGATGGCTGGATGGCATCACAGACTCGATGGACGTGAGTCTGAGTGAACTCCGGGAGATGGTGATGGAGAGGGAGGCCTGGTGTGCTGCGATTCATGGGGTCGCAAAGAGTTGGACACGACTGAGTGACTGAACTGAACTGAACTTCCAAAGAACACCCAAGACTAATCATGTTTTTATAAACATTCTTCCACTTACTGCACTTTGGTTGGAGTTGTTCACTTATATTAAGTGAAATGACTGAAAATAACAATATTTAAAATATGTTGATTGGTACTAATAAATTCCTATTTAATAGCAAAATAAAATCAGATCAAGTAGTAGGATGGCCATATTAAAAAAAAAAAGCATGCTTATCTCTTAATTTGAAAAAAGGCAATAGAAGAAATTAATTAAATGAACAGGTGAGTTTTTAAAAAAATTGGTAAATTTGATGAATTTATTGCAAAGATTGACAAAAATAAGTGAGACAAGTCATGAATAACTAATATCATCAATGTCATATGGTATTTCATTAGCAATCCAGCAATTGCTAAATGGTCAAAAAATAAATACTATAAAAAATTCATAATAATAAAGTCAACAACACAGAAGAGACACTCTTTTCTCAAAAACCACAAACGGCAAAAACTCAACCAAGATCAAAAGATAGCATAAATAGTTCTATAACATTTAAAGAATGAAATTGGCAATTATAAAATTCCCCTCCCCTGCAATGATTTTCAGGCTTAGATGGTTTCACCTGAGAATACTACCAAATATGTAAAGTAGAATTAATACCAAAATTGTATAATATCTTACAAAGTATTGAAGAAAATGCAATACTCTCCTACTTATTTTTTAAATTGATTAATTTATTTTAATTGGAGTCTAATCACTTTACAATATTGTAGTCGCTTTTGCCATACATCTACATGAATCAGCCATGGGTGCACATGTGTCCCCCTATCCTGCACCCCCATCCCACCTCCCACCGCATCCTGTCCCTCTGGGTTGTCCCAGAGCACCAGCTTTGAGTGCCCTGCTTCATGCATTGACCTTGCACTGGCCATCGATTTTACATATAGTAATATGTATGTTTCAATGTTATTTTCTCATATCGTCTCACCCTCACCTTCTTCCACAAAGACTAAAAGTCTCCTCTTTACATGTGTGTCTCTTTTGCTGTCTTGCATATAGGTTCTTCATTACCACCTTTCTAAATTCCATATATATGCATTGATATAGTGTGTTGATGTTTCTCTTTCTGGCTTACTTCACTCTGTATAATAGACTCCAGTCTCATCCACCTCATTAGAACTGGCCCAAAGGAATTCCTTTTTATAGATGAGTAATATTCACACAGACTCTTGAAGAGTATTGAAGAGAATGGAACACTTCCCTACTCATCTTCATGAGGAAAGTACTACCATGATAGCAATTATCTAGACCAGTACTTGATCAATATATCTCATTAAAGTATGCAGATGACACCACCTTTATGGCAGAAAGTGAAGAGGAACTAAAAAGCCTCTTATGAAAGTGAAAGTGGAGAGTGAAAAAGTTGGTTTAAAGCTCAACATTCAGAAAACGAAGATCATGGCATCTGGTCCCATCACTTCATGGGAAATAGATGGGGAAACAGTGGAAACACTGTCAGACTTTATTTTTGGGGGCTCCAAAATCTCTGCAGATGGTGATTGTAGCCATGAAATTAAAAGACACTTACTCCTTGGAAGGAAAGTTATGACCAACCTAGATAGCATATCAAAAAGCAGAGATATTACTTTGCCAACAAAGGTCCGTCTAGTCAAGGCTATAGTTTTTCCAGTGGTCATGTATGGATGTGTTAGACTGTGAAGAAAGCTGAGTGCCGAAGAATTGATGCCTTTGAACTCTGGTGTTGGAGAAAACTCTTGAGAGTCCCTTGGATGGCAAGGAGAGCCAAACAGTCCATTCTAAAGGAGATCAGTCCTGGGTGTTCTTTGGAAGGAATGATGCTAAAGCTGAAACTCCAATATTTTGGCCACGTGATGCGAAGAACTGACTCATTAGAAAAGACTCTTATGCTGGGAAAGATTGAAAGAGGGAAGAGAAGTGGACAACAGAGGATGAAATGGTTGGATGGCATCACCGACTCAATGGACACAAGTTTGAGTAAACTCCGGGAGTTGGTGATGGACAGGAAGTACTGGTGTGCTGCAGTCCATGGGGTCACAAAGAGTCAGACACGACTGAGTGACTGAACTGACTGACTGATCAGGGAATGTGATCTGTAAAATATTTTATTTTTTGGAATATGCTGATATTTTTGATGTTGTTGCTTTATTCAGTCATTTATATATATATATATATATATATATATAGATAGATAGATAGATAGATAGATATAGATATTAACTTGTGCCAGGAAAATAGGGATGAATATTATGTGGTTGCTAGTGCTATCTCTTCTGACTCATGTTTTCTACACTTTTACACTTCCTCTTTGTCTGTACAGAAAACTCTTACTTATTTTTCAAGATCTTTGTAAACTTCAGAGGGTTCTCACTCTCCCAGATGAAATTCAATAATAATGTTTCAATCTTTGGAGTCTCTCTGACACCTTATATATACACTTATACAGTATTATGTTCATTTTTGAATTTTGAGAGTATAGAAATGCTTGTCAAAAGACAAACTGTGATTTCATATAGATCTGATCACAATTTTCAAGAAGAAAAAAATATAGGCAATTTATTAAAATAACATTTGGTAACTGCTAAAACTGTGATAGATACTGAGTACTGTGGAAACACAGATGGAAGACAGATTAGGATAGATTCTTCTTGGGTGGTGAGGACAGAGAATATTTTCCTAGAGAAGGCAGTGTCTCAGCTACTAATTCCTTGGTGGAGAAGGGATATATTCTCTGCCAAGGGAATGGAATGAACAAAAGTATGGTCATGATCCAGTGTTCAATGAGGATCAGGTGATGGAGAAAAAAGGTGAGTTTGAAGGATGTTTAAAAAGGTGTCTCAGTCAAGTTTCAAAAGGTCTTCGTACTGGACTTTGCCTCTCAGTGAACACTTAAAGATAACAGTAATGGCAGTGGTAGAGAGGAGCTGAGCCCTGCCCAGGTAAGACATAATAAGACCATATATTTCTTATTCTCGAGGTCAAGGAGACCTTCTTGACTACACATTCACAGAAGGACTCCTGGGGGTCAAAAAGGGAGGAAGAGCATCCTATAGCAGGTGATATCAAGCTACACAAAGGCTTCTTCACTAGAATCCATCTTGGCTAAGAGATGCACATGCACACACATGAAATAAACAGAACCAAGGAAAGCAAGATTAGTGGACAAAGGAAACCAGAAAGAAATGCCCCATATAAGTGATTCAAATTACCATGACAGTGTGACTCTCTCTGATCCCGTGTGTGTGAGTCTATTCACACGTCCTCTTTTTCCTCCTAATAAACATTTTATTTCACTTAAAATAAAATTCTTGCTAGGGAACTGGGAGTTTATCCTATAAACAAAACAGAACCATCAAAATTATTAAAAGCTACTTATGAAACTAAATAGACAAAAGAATACTCAAGATTTAAAATTTATTACTTCAGCATACCTGATTTATAATGAAGCTTTGTAAAGTATAACAAAGTACAACATTCATGATTTTCCCTCCAAGTGTACCAAGATTGTGTTGGTCTTATTTAAAGTATTAGTTCACTCTTGGGTATAGCAATTTGACTTTCAAATCAGACCTTACTTTTGCAGTGACAGAAAAAGAAGCAGGTTCATATTCAAAAGTGAAGTTTACTACAAATGTTTCAATGTCTTAGCTGAATTATTTAAGAATTAAAAAATAGCTATGGATTATTTTTTGTCCAGGCAAACACATTAGGTTTGATTAGTTTTTATATTCTCATTTTACTTTAAAATAATAAACATATCTTGAAGCACATTACATGGAAATATATAGCGATCATATGTGGGTTGTTGGTTCAAATCTAACCATTTTTCACTGTTTAGTAAAGACTCCTGTCTATTGATCCTCCACTTCTCCACCTTTACTTCTTACTCAGTTTCCATATATTTCTAACCTTATGAAAATACAGAAATGTAATGCTTAAAAGTAATTTGAAGAATCAGGTCAGACAGAAGGATAAAACTGGATGTCAAAACTCATTTTAAAGCTATAGCAACCAAGATGCTAAGGCATTGGCACAAGGATTATTAACAGACCGATTGAATAAGAGTCCACAACAGACATAAATATATGGTCCCCAGCGACAGATGACCAAGGAATTACCACAGATCAGAGGGGAAGCAATAGTCTTTCAATAAATGGTCTGGGGTTAATTGTACCTTCATAGGGAAAAAATAAACCTCAATTCTACCTCACTCCATTTGTAAAGTTTAGTCAGATATGGATCATAGACCTAGATATGAATGATAAAGCAAAAAAAGCTTTCATTCTAAAAAAGCAAAAACAAAATAGAGACAAATCTTCATGACCAAGGAATAGACAAAGATTTTTTTTTTTAAACAAGACACACATGTAACATCACTAGCCCGGGATTGATAAGGGAGAAATGGAACTCTGTGTCCACAGATGACATGGTCATCTATGTAGAAAATTGAAAACATTTTAAAAAATTAGTGGAACTAATTAGGGATTATAGCAAGGTTGCAGGATACAGGTTTATGGACAAAAGTCAGTTGCTTTTCTCTATGCTGACAATGAACCAGAGGAATTTGAAATTCAAAGCATGATACATTGTACCACTCTGATGAGGGGATGTTGGTAATGGAGAGGAGGTCTGTGTATGTGTGAGGGCCAGGAGTGTATGGGAAATCTCCTTGCCTTCTGCTCAGTTTTGTTTGAATTTGACTGCTCTGAAAAATATAATCTACTAAGGAAAATCGCTAACTGTAAAAAAAATAGATTAATAAATTGAATTCCATTAAAATTTAAATGCTCATTAAAAAATACCATTATGTGAACAGAAAAGAATATGAAAAGAATGTATATATGTATAACTGAGGCACTCTGTTGTATTTAACATTATAAATCAACTATACCTCAATTAAAAAAAATAAAATAAATACTATTATGTGAGTGAAAAGGCATGCCACAGACCAGAAGATTATTGCAATGTATCTTACCTATAATATATAAAGAAATCCCACAAATTGATAACAAACAGACAACATAATTTTTTAAATATCCCCAAAGATTTGAAAGGTACTTCACAAATGAGGCTACATCCAGA
>NW_024070207.1:1121309-1265366 GCF_014754425.2 Oryx dammah | reverse complement strand
ATATATATAATTTTATCCAGCTATATATTAATTTATTAATGTTATATCTTTTGATTTTTTTTTTACTGAAGTATAATTGTTTCACCATGTTTTGTTAGCTTCAGGTGTACAACAAAGTGATTCAATTAGACATGTGTATATACTCGCGACCCCATGGACTGCAGCCTACTGGGCTCCTCTGTCCATGGGATTTTCCAGGCGGGAGTGCTGGAGTGGGTTGCCATTGCCTTCTCCAATATATATACACACACACACACATATATTCCTTTTCAGATTTTTTCCTTTATAATGAGATATTGATTATAGTGCCTGTGCTATACAGTAGGTTCTTTTTGGTTATCTATTTTATATATAGTAGTGTGTATATGTTAATCCCAAACTCTTATTCTCTCTTCCTTCCCCTTTGGTAACCATAAGTTTGTTTTCTATGTCTGTGAGTTTATTTTTGTTTTGTAGATAATTTCATCTGTATCATTTTTTTATATTCCACATGCAAGTGATATGATACGATGTTTGTCTTTCTCTGATTTACTTCACTTGGTATGATAATCTCTAGGCACATCCATGTTACTGTAAATGGCATTATTTCATTCATGATGTTATATAATTTTAAAAAGTAAACAAATATATTATTGTCCACTTTTCAAAAAAAAGAAAAGAAAAGTCAGGTCAGTTCGAGACAGTGAGTCATGATTAATGATTGCCTAACACAAACTACCCTTCAATTCAGTGTTGCTTGTCACTTTACAACCAATTCATCGGACTTGAAAATCACTGGCAATAATTAGCCAGAGGTGAATTCACAACACAAACTCTGGTAATTTCTTATGAAAAAGTTTTAACATCATTTTTTTTTTAATTTTGAGTAAATTTTTAACAATTTATGGAAAACAATGAATCTCAAATTCTTTCTTTGCCTCGAAGAATAATATGCATGCCTGAGAATAGAAGTACCACTTTTATAAACACTTTAACAACCAAAATATCTATTTATACAGAACTATTGACATCAGTTTTTGAAAAAGAGCTTAAATGAGCTCTTCTGCCACTTTAAATTCTTACCAACTATGTATTTGTGGGATTAGTATTCATCAGAGTATTCTTTTCAAAATATAACCATGTATCTAGAATGAACATGTTGTAATTATATACTTAGATTCTTGGAAATAAGATAATACAATATATATACTTTCAAAAGATACAATTAAGTTATACAAACAGTTCCTCTAGGCTTACACTCCCCAAATATAATTTGGTACATATATTTTCCTTGGTAATTTCCAATATCATCTTACAGAATGTGCTATTGTACAGATTTGAATAATTAGGTCACTGGAAGCCCAAAGGGAGGCTGGATATTAGAGACAAGTTTTTGTAATAAAGAAGATTGTCTTGCACTCTGGTACATTTAGAGAAAAACAAAGTCCCTTGTTCTTCTTTTAATTCAGTAAAACACTTCAGTTTGTGTCTCATGACTGCACTAAAGTGGATTCCAGTGTTGTATTTACTCTTCCCTGGGAAGTCATCCATAAAATTTTTTTTCCCCCTTGGTGCTTCTTTCCTAGTTTCACAATGTGAGCTAGTGAAGGTCATTTTTTTAAATTAAAAAAAAAAAAAAACAAAACAACAACAGACTGCAAAGAACATCTGCTCTGAAACAAATGTGTGCAAAGAAAACAATTTAAATTGTTTTATTTTAAATTGTTAAATTTAAAACATTTCTTTTCTGCCATCTGGTCTGACCTCTTACCAAAACAGGAAACAGGTAACTTATCCTTAATGCAGTCCTATCTGAAGACGCCTACTGACATTTCAGAACTTTCAAAAAAATCTTCATGCTCTGGACTTTACCTTAATTTCTCTTCTGTTTCCCATTACCTTTCATAAAATTTGCTTTCCCTATGCTCACTTCTCTTACATCTTACTGCACGACGGTGAACGTTAGTTTCTGCTGATATGATGCACTGTGTATCAGGATGCATTCAATAATAAGAACAGACAGTGAAGCTTAAATAATACTCTCTCATAGCCAGAGGTTCAGAGACAGGAAGACTTCAGGGTGTGCTCAAGATTTCTATCAGGAATCCAGGTTTTAACTCTCTTTTGGCTTTGTTAAATTATGAACACCGTTTGTAGTGGAATAGTACTGTGTCAACTTAGCTAAGTTGGAATCATATGTCCCAGAATTTCCTTCCCTGCATAGTTAGAGTTAGCAAGAGTCATAAATCATTTTGTGTGAGATTTGGAAGGTAGAAATAAAGTAGCAGCCAAAGTATTTTTATGTTTAGAAGATTGATGGAGGAGTATCAGGTGTTGTTGCTTATATACTGACTAGTCATTTTGGCAAGAGGCAGAAGCAGGCCTTCAGCTATTTTTCCTCCCCCTGGATCCTCAACGTTCTGTGACTACTGGGCCAGATGAGTATGTACTTCCTCGATGAAGGATACTGTGGACAGAGAGCAAACTAGCCAAGATACTGTGTTCAGGCTCTCTCGCCCGATGTCTTGTAAATAATGACTATGTAACAGCTGAGATCATTTATAGCACTGTACATGCACATCACGAGGTACTCACTTGGTCCCAGGTTGTGTGTGGTATGCCTGTATGAGGGCCACCCACAAATTGGTGGCCTTACTGCTACATCACGGCTGTGTCTGTTGGGTCAGCCATGAGAGGAGAGAATATAGCATGCCTGTTTTTATGGCTGTTGTGCCAGTCAGGAGAGAGGTTGTGTTGTGTTAGGTTATGTTATGGCTGCTGCTACCGCTGCTCTGTCAGCCAGCAGAGAGTAAATGCGTCTGTGGTTCCTATGGCTGCTCAGCTCGTGGAGTCTTCTTCCAGGTTCCCTGCTCATGCCTTGTCTACCATGGGTTCAACAAACAGTGCACACAGTGAGATACAGCAAGACAACTGGCATCACAAACAGTATCAGTAATACAGATACCAAATTCATATGCATGATAGCCACATCTTTGAAACTGGAAACAATTGAGAAACCAACATGAGATCAGGTTCATTTTCATGGGTTCCAGCCTCCCCTTACTCTCTCTTACTTCATATTCATCGCTTCCTCAGCTACCTTTCCTGCAGATTTCAAGATCACTAAATGTAAAATCAACAGACTTAAAGAGACTATTTATTAAGGTTCTACAATTGCATACGCTTAAGGTCAAATATGGGCTTCTTAGGTGGCTCAGTGATAAAGAACCCATCTGCCAGTGCAAGAGATGCAAGAGAGGCAGGTTTTGGTCCTTGGGTTGGGAAGATCCCCTGGAGTAGGAAATGGTAACCTGCTCCAGTATTCTTGCCTAGAGAATCCCATGGGCAGAGGAACATGGCAGGCCACAGTTCATGGGCTCGCAGAGTCGGACATGGCTGAATGACAAAGCAGACATGCACACACAAGGCCAAATATATATATTTGGGAGTTGCACTCACAGGCCTACAAGGCCTATACTTTCCCAGGTTCAAGATCAAAGAAAGAGCCCAGAGTTAGCAGGAGAAACATTTGTTTAATGGATGGGGGAGCTTACACATCTGAAGCAAGGTCTCAGAGTGACACCCTACACTGGGGTGGGCAGGACATGGCAGTGCCCTTCACTCTTGGGGAGAATAGGGAGGCGACCAGTTTATAGGCAGAATTGATGTCAGATTGGCTCATCGGTTTTGTCTCTCTTACCCCTCCTGGCCCCTTGGGATAAGTACCTTCCTGGAGGTAGAGGTCTTCCCTTTGTTAAACTATCAAAGGGGAACCATTCTAGAACAATCACTAGCTGGGGCAGGGATGGGGTGAGACAAGTATATAGGTAATTACTGATTAGGCTCTATGATTAAAGGGGAAAGTCAGTCAAGAGAGCAGGGTGTATCTGAAGCAGGGACTGCCAGAGCACAGGATGTACAGAGAACAAGAGAACATCCATCTTGGGTGCCATAATTATATATATATATATACTTCCTGGTGTGGTTAAGTTTCTATGATCAAACTCTGACCAATACAGGATTGCTTCAATAGGAAGATCATTGTAATTATATGTACAAATGAAGCAAGAGTGGATGTTGCACAAGATTTCATAAACTGAAAAATATGAGTCCAAAATATTGATATAGTTAAATTTTTTTAAAGATACAATAAACATTTATTTATAATTGCAAGGGCATAAAGAATACTGGTGTGAACTAAACATGTTTGAAGTAAAAATTGTGGGATTTTATGGTGAAAGAGCAGGTGCAATGGAAGAGAAGCAGTATAGGGGCTAACTAATAGGCTCTTGCATCAAATTTCTTGGGTCCAAACTCTGGCTTTAATCCTTACTGACTATGTTACCTTGAACATATTATTTAACCTCTCTGAGCCTCAGTTTTCTCATTTTCAGTATGTGGATAATAATATTACCTCTTTGATTATATACAAATAATATACAAGATGAAGAGAAAGCATTCAATAGATTATAGATATAATTATAATGAAGATAATAAGCATAATAACTTTTATTCAATATTATGTTAGCTTGAGCAATCCTAAGTAGTTTGTGAGGAAGGGAAGCTCTCAAGTATTATTTAAAGTTAAAAATAAATAAATAAATCCCACAATTTCACTAGGAATTGAACAAAAAGACTATGAATCAACTCAAAAAAGCTCATTATTTTATTATATGCTGGATCAGCATTCTACTTTCTGCCTGAGCAGTGACCTGATATAAATCATATATGCCTCAGAATACAAGCAAAATTGATATGACATGATATGCACAGAGCAATTGGAAGGTCATTAATAATAAATAATTGACTTCATTGTTCAGTTCAGTCACGTAGTCATGTCTGACTCTTTGCCACCACATGAACTGCAGCACGCCAGGCTTCCCTGTAAATCACCAGCTCCTGGAGCTTGCTCAAACTCATATCCATCAAGTAAGTGATGCCCTCCAAACATCTCATGCTCTGTCAACCCCTTCTCCTCCTGCCTTTAATCTTTCACAGCATCAGGGTCTTTTCAAATTAGTCAGTTTGCATCAGGTGGCCAAAGAATTTGAGTTTCAGCTTCAGCATCAATACTTTCTTGTATATGCGTTCATGTTTGGGAACGCATATACACCTGTGGTGGATTCATGTCAATCTATGCCAAAACCAATACAGAATTGTAAAGTAAAAATTAAAAATAAATAAATAAATTAAAAAAAAATGATTATTCAGGACTGATCTCCTTAGGATTGACTGGCTTGCTCTCCTGGCAGTCCAAGGGACTCTCAAGAGTTTTCTCCAAAGCCATAGTTCAAAAGCATCAATTCTTTGGTACTCAGATTTTCTTGTAGTCCGACTCTCCCTACTGGAAAAACCACAGCTTTGTTGGTAAAGTAATATCTCTGCTTTTTAATATGCTGTCTAGGTTGGTCATAGCTTTTCTTCCAAGAAGTAAGCACCTTTTAATTTCATGGCTGTAGTCACCATCTGCAGTGATTTTGGAGTCTTCCCAACCAAAAATAAAGTCTGTCACCATTTCCATTGTCTCTCCATCTATTTTCCATGAAGTGATGAAAGATGATGCTGTGAAAGTGCTGCATTCAATAGGCCAGCAAATTTGGAAAACTCAGCAGTGGCCACAGGGCTGGAAAAGGTCAGTTTTCATCCCAATCCCAGAGAAAGACAATGCCAAAGAATGCTCACTACTGCAAAATTGCACTCATCTCTCACACTAGTAAAGTAATGCTCAAAATTGTCCAAGCCAGGCTTTAGCAGTACGTGAACCATGAACTTCCAGATGTTCAAGCTGGTTTTAGAAAAGGTAGAGGAACCAGAGATTAAATTGCCAACATCTGCTGGATCATTGAAAAAGCAAGAGAGTTCCAGAAAAACATATACTTCTGCTTTCTTAACTATGCCAAAGCCTTTCATTGTGTGGATCACAATAAACTGCAGAAAATTCTGAATGAAATGGGAATACCAGACCACCTGGCCTATCTTGAGAAACCTGTATGCAGCTCAAGAAGCAACAGTTAGAACTGGACATGGAACAAGAGACTGGTTCCAAACAGGAAAAGGAGGACATCAAGGTTGTATATTGTCACCCTGCTTATTTAACTTCTATGCAGAGTACCATGAGACACCATGAGAAATGCTGGGCTGGATGAAGCACAAGCTGGAATCAAGATTGCCAGGAGAAATATCAATAACCTCAGATATGCAGATGACACCACCCTTATGGCAGAAAGTGAAGATGAACTAAAAAGCCGCTTGATGAAAGTGAAAGAGGAGAGTGAAAAAGTTGGCTTCAAGCTCAACATTCAGAAAACGAAGATCATGGCATCCGTTCCCATCACTTCATGGAGAATAGATGGGGAAACAGTGGAAATGGTGTCAGACTTTATTTTTCGGGGCTCCAAAATCACTGCAGATGGTGACTGCATCCATGAAATTAAAAGATGTTTACTCCTGGGAAGAAAAGTTATGACCAACCTAGATAATATATTCAAAAGCAGAGACATTACTTTGCCTACAAAGGTCCATCTAGTCAGGCTATGGTTTTTCCAGTAGTCATGTACGGATGTGAGAGTTGGACTGTGAAGAAAGCTTAGCGCCGAAGAATTGATGCTTTTGAACTGTGGTGTTGGAGAAGACTCTTGAGAGTCCCTTGGTCTGCAAGGAGATCAAACCAGTCCATTCTAAAAGAGATCAGCCCTGGGTGTTCTTTGGAAGGAATGATGCTAAAGCTGAAACTCCAGTCCTTTGGCCACCTCATGCGAAGAGTTGACTCATTGGAAAAGACTCTGATGCTGAGAGGGATTGGAGACAGGAGGAGAAGGGGACGACCGAGGATGAGATGGCTGGATGGCATCACCGACTCGATGGACATGAGTTTGAGTGAACTCCAGGAGTTGGTGATGGACACAGAGGTCTGGAGTGCTGCGATTCATGGGGTCACAAGGAGTCGGACACGACTGAGTGACTGAACTGAACTGAACTGAACTGATGGGACAGGATGCCATGATCTTAGTTTTCTGAATGTTGAGTTTTTAGCCAACTCTTTTAACTCTCCTCTTTCACTTTCAGCAAGAGACTCCTTAGTTCTTTGCTTTCTGCCATCAGGCTGGTGTCATCTGTGTACCTATGTTTATTGATATTTCTGAAGTATTGATATTTCTTAAGTATTTCTTAATAGAGTTCCTTGTGCTATACAGTATGTTCTCATTCATTATCTATTTTATATGTAATGTTAATGTTGTATATGTGTCAATCCCATTTCCTCCCACCCCCTTTTAAATGACAGTAAAATGAAGTCAGTATCATTGTGCACCTCATTAATGCACTTCATTAATGAACTCTACTTAATGCACTGTGGTGACCTGAATGAGATGGAAGTTCAAAAGGGCAGACATACATGTGTATGTATGACTGACTCATTTTGCTGTGCAGTAGAAATGAACACAGTATCATAAAGTAACTACATTCCAATAAAAATTAATTTTGAAAAAAGAAAATGAGCCTCCTTATTGCCTGAATTGGAAATGGACTATTGCCACAATACTACCTTACTGTGCTCCTGCTGTTAAGAAGCTTATAGTCTTATTGGGGTGTAAAACATACGTGCAAAACAAAGCAGTACAAGATAATTTATTATTTAGTGCCAACCAAAAAATAAAAATTACCTTTAATCTAAGGCTTATAAAAAATAAGGGCCCATGGTGAACTGAAGTTGTTAAGGAAGGATATTTAATAGAGATGGAATTGCAGCAAGTATTAAGGGATAAGGTGGAAGTAGATAGGCTGTGGACTTGTATTAAAGGAAGTTTTGGAAATTAAATGAAAGTTTCACATAACTGGAAAATATATTGTTTAATGTGGAACACAGGGAAATAAAGTTTCATTTTTATTACTTACTTTTTCCTGGAATATAACACATTTCAAAATAGTCTGTAGATTTTTTACTTTTAGAGAGACAAGAAATAATCTGTGTGAAATGCTAAAGAAAGGAACAGCAAACTTAATGTTGGCAGATTTTAGCTCAAGACCAGGTTCTGGCACTTCAGTTCAGTTCAGTTCAGTTCAGTTGCTCAGTCATGTCCATCTCTTTGTGACCCCATGAATTGCAGCACGCCAGGCCTCCCTGTCCATCACCAGCTCCCAGAATTCAGTCAAACTCATGTCCATCGAGTCAGTGATGCCATCCAGCCATCTCATCCTCTGTTGTCCCCTTCTCCTCCTGCCCCCAATCCCTCCCAGCATCACAGTCTTTTCCAATGAGTCAACTCTTCGCATGAGGTGGCCAAAGTATTGGAGTTTCAGCTTTAGCATCAGTGTTTCCAATGAACACCTAGGACTGATCTCCTTTAGAATGGACTAATTGGACCTCCTGCCCCCAATCCCTCACAGCATCAGAGACTTTTCTAATGTGTCAACTCTTCGCATGAGGTGGCCAAAGTATTGGAGTTTCAGCTTTAGCATCAGTGTTTCCAATGAACACCCAGGACTGATCTCCTTTAGAATGGACTAACTGGATCTCCTTGCAGTCCAAGGGACTCTCAAGAGTCTGCTCCAATGCCACAGTTCAAAAGCATCAATTCTTCGGCGCTCAGCTTTCTTCAAAGTCCAACTCTGACTACAGCAGTTGGTAATAAGACAGTAGTGATCCATCAATCGAACCAAATGCACAAAAGCACAGATTTTGGTTAGTTTCCTAAGACTGTTTCTCTTGGACCATGATGCATAAGCTTATATCATCTGACCAGAAAGAATCCTGAACCATGGTTTATGTTTTTGGAACTTCTTCCTTTTGCTTTGTATTTTGTAAGTTGTATCATGTCCCTGGTTATTGCTGTAAGGAGTCTTTCTCTAATTCAAAATTTCTCCTGGGATAGCAATAATCTGTTAGTGAAAGTGAAAAGTGAAAGTGAAGTCGCTCAGTCCTGTCTGACTCTTTGTGACCCCGTGGACTGTAGCCCACCAGGCTCCTCCATCCATGGGATTCTCCAGGCAGGAATGCTGGAGTGGGTTGCTATTTCCTTCTCCAGGGCATCTTCCTGACCCAGGGATAGAACCCAGGTCTCCTGCATTGCAGGCAGATGCTTTAACCTCAATTAATTGCTAATGATACCATTAAACTAAGGGTGCTCCATAATAAATGTGTGAATTAAAAATAATAATGATAAATAAATTAAAACAGTGATGTGATGAATAATCTTGGTGCAAATGAGAAATGCTACTTTTTGCAAATAAGATGGAAAAATACAATTTAAAGTTTTGATCATTTATTTTCTTAAGGTTTTGAAAAGTAAGCAGTCTCATACATTGTTAGTGGGAACTGTAATTGTCACAACCTCTGTGGACAGCAGTTTTATTTTATCTCTCAGTGATAACACTATATGTATTCATTGGCATATATACTTTTTTCAGGCTAAGTTCCCTAAAAAGCAGAGTCTGAGGCAAGAATATATTGCTATAACTTTACTTGGAAGGTCTAATACTAGGACACTGTGAGTAGGGGAAAAATGAAAATAGGGGCAGGAAAGATGAAAAGCAATGCATGCTGGTTAATTCCTACATAGGCCACTACTTTGCAAAAGACTGTAAACCAGATTCCCTAACAATTACACCCAATTGGCCCAACAACCTGTACAGAGAAATTATACTTCTTTAAGTCCATCAGAACGAGAAAGAGAGAAGGGATATATTTACCAGATATTTTCCAAATTTCTGTTTCCCATTAGTGTAAATCCACCCCTATTAATTTTTCTAAACTCCTGATTAATATCATCCAGCTACTTCAGAAGCCATTCAGGAAAATAAATCCTATGTCCTGTGGTATTGCATTTCATCTGAATCCAGAAAAGGCAAGTAGAACTAGAAACTCCAGGCTAATGGCTGGTTGTCCTTAGGCAATGTATCTACACAGGCCCTAAGAGGAACTGAGTTTCTCTGGTGGCAGCCAAGGCAAAACAAACAGCTAAGAATCCAGGAGACACAGAAGACCAAGAAAACATGAAAATGTAAATAAGCCGTTCCTAAGTGGTGCTAGTGGTAGTGAACTTGCCTGCCAATGCAGAAGACATAAGAGACATGGGTTCAATCCCTGGGTCAGAAATATTCCCTGGAGGGGGAATAGCAACCCACTCCTGTGTTGGTGCCTAGAAAATCTTATGGATAGAGCAACCTGACTGGCTACAGTGCATAGGATCACAGAGTCCGAAAAGACTGATTGAGCACACATGTCCAGTTGGGTCTACCTTTGTGCCACTCAGATCCACCTGTTCCCTTCCATTCTACCTGGCTCCTCTATTACAGTTTCAGACCTCCATTTTCCACAGTTTGTTGTGATCCACACGGTCAAAGACTTTGGCATACTCAATAAAGCATATGATCCAATAATTCCACTACTGGGCGTATACCCTGAGAAAACCTCAATTTTAAAAGACACATGTACCCCAATGTTCATAGCAGCACTATTTACAATAGCTAGGACATGGAAGCAACCTAGATGTCCACTGACAGATGAACAGATAAAGAAGATGTGGCACATATACACAGTGGAATATTGTTCAACCATAAAATGAATGACTTTGTGTAGGTGAGTGAGATGGATGTACCTAGAACCTGTTATACAAAGTAAAGTAATTCAGAAAGAGAAAAAAAAATGTATATTAATGCACATATATGGAATCTAGAAAATGGTATTAATAAACCTATTTGCAGGGAAGGAATGAAGACACAGATGCAGAGACAGATTTGTGGATACAGTGGGATAAGGAAAGAGTGGGACAATGAAGAAAGTAGCCTTGACATATATACAC
This sequence comes from Oryx dammah, assembly GCF_014754425.2. Lineage (NCBI taxonomy): Eukaryota > Metazoa > Chordata > Mammalia > Artiodactyla > Bovidae > Oryx > Oryx dammah. The sequence goes on along the minus strand of NW_024070207.1, from coordinate 1,254,588 downwards.
TACTATGGGATCGCACAGAGTCGGACACGACTGAAGCGACTTAGCAGCAGCAGCAGCAGCATTGTGTGTGTATGTGTGTGTGTGTGTGTGTGTGTGTGTGTGTGTGTGTGTGTATGTGGGTGTGTGTACAGAAAGAGAGGGAGAGAAAAAGAACAAGAGAGATATTTTTCATTTCGAGCGTATGTCAGCTGACAGAGAGATTTCCACCAGTTCTTTCACCTTTCCTCTGTTTAGTTTAAATTACTCTATGTTTAGTGCTCTTTTGCTTTAAAAGCTCATTTTTATCTAGAAATGCATATTTCCACAGCGGATTTCTTTAAATTCACACTTAAGTTTACCCATCCTTCCATTTAAAAATGTATTTGTTTTACTATAGCATTGGATTTGAGTTTCATGTCTTGAAAAATTATACTATAGGAAGTATTTTCTGTTTGTTTTTAGTTACTGTCAATTTATCTTTCTATTGAGAAAATTGTGTAGCACAGTAAGGTCTTTCTTGAGTTATAAAAATAAAAATAACATACACATTTTTTTTTTGCTGTAAGCTATGCTATAAATTTCACTGAGAAGAAAACCAGTAACCAGTTCAACCTATTAAACTGTCAGTTTTAAATGAGTTTTAAAAAGATGTCAAAGAATACTCAAAGATTATAGTACAACCTTCATAAAAAACTAATTTAAAATACCATGAAACTGTTTGCTTTTTCATTATCACTTGGCCATTATTCCTTGGAATATATACTTTGGTGAAACTTTACCAGCCACTCTGGCTTGTGTGATAGTGGTCTGCCACATTTTCTGTGCAAGTGATGTGAACTGATTTGACCAGAAATGTATTTTTAATCTTAAGTATTCAGTAAAATGTCTCAAGTTTGAAGAATATATTTTTGATTATTAACAGAAGCTATCAATGGGAGGTAAGATTATAGGTAAATTTAGTTTTCTTCCTTACATTCATATATATTCTCCAGATTTTATAGCAGGTACATGCATCACATAAGATATTCTTTTAAATACACCCAATCGCAATAAATATTCTTTAAAAAAAAAAAGTCAAGCCCTCTAATGTAAGCTGAAACTTACTTTCTAACTCAGCAGGAAATAACTCAGACAACTTTGCTATCCAAATGAGGATCTAATTATCTAGGTACCTGTTTTGTGTTCCCCACCACTGTCTGCCTTGGAATATATTTCTGCAATAGCTGAAACATTTGCTGGAGATATTACTTCTACACTGAAAGAATAAAATATCATTTGGAAAAAGGTTCCTATGTGCCAGGCAAGCTGTTACCCAGATATGTATGCAAGTTTACCTCCAATTTCATATCTAAAAGAATTTGCCAGTTAATGCTACCAAATATCCTATTGAATAGATATATGCTATCTGTTGACGAAGCAATCTACTTTGATTTATTAGCTGGTTCAGAACTTGCTTTGTAAAACTGGCTTTTAAAAGATGCAGTGACCCAATGATTTACAAGAAATTGTACATATTTAAAGTATACAATCTGGCATTCCAACATGTAAATATCCCTGTGAACTATTACCACAATCAACTTCAGTTCAGTTCAGTTCAGTTCATTTCAGTCACTCAGTCGTGTCCAACTCTTTGCGACCCCATGAATCGCAGCACACCAGGCCTCCCTCTCCATCACCAACTCCCGGAGTTCACCCAAACTCATGTCCATCGAGTCAGTGATGCCATCCAGCCATCTCATCCTCTGTCATCCCCTTCTACTCCTGCCCCCAATCCCTCCCAGCATCAGAGTCTTTTCCAATGAGTCAACTCTTCGCATGAGGTGGCCAAAGTACTGGAGTTTCAGCTTTAGCATCAGTCCTTCCGAAGAAGTCCCAGGGCTTCTTAGTGAATGTATATTGAATATATCACCCACAATTTCCCTCATGTCCCCATAGAATCCTTCTCATCTACCCCTGCTCATCTACTCCTACCCCAGATAACCACTCATTTGTTTTTTATCACTAAAGATTATTTTAAATTTACCAGAATTTTACATAAATGAAATTACATAGTATATATTATTTTTGTCAGATTTATTCCACTCAGTATAAATTGAGAGTCATCCATGTTACTATGTACTATTGATCACAGTCACAAAAGATCCTCTTCATGACTTGAAGCCCTTTATATTTGTTTACATTCAATTTATGGCCTTTAATATGATCTATCTTTGTAAATGTTCCATGAATGTGTTCTGTTGATGTCACATGGAAAATATGTCAAATGTCAGCTATATCAAATTAGTTGTTTATATTGCTGAGGTCTATAGTCTCCTTGCTGATTATCTGTCTTCTCATTCAATCAAGTAATATGAAGTTTATCTTTCTTTGTTAACTCACTACAAGTATTGATTCTTTTCTAAAAATAACTGAGGTAGAGATATTCTGAACTTATTTTATGTTTTTATTTGTTAGTTGCATCTCTTGTGTCTCCTGCATTGGCAGGTGGATTCTTTACCACTGTGCCACCTGGGAAGCCATCATCTTAGATTACAAATATAAGCAATGTGATATTTATCATTCTCTGTCTGAATTATTTCACTCAGTATGACAATCTCTAGGTCCATACATGCTACTACAAATGGCATTATTTCATTCTTTTTTATGGCTTAGTAATATTCCAATGGGTTATCCCTGGTAACTCAGTGGTAAAGAATTGACCTGCCAATGCAGGAGATGCAGGTTTGATCCCTGGGTCAGGAAGATCCCTGGAAAAGGAAGTGGCAACCCACTCCAGTATTCTTGCCTGGGAAAATTCATGGAAAGAGAAGTCTGGCCACCTACCATCCAAGAAGTATCAAAAGAGTCAGGGATGACTTGGAGACTAAAACAACAACAATAATATTCCACCGTGTATGTATACTATATATTCTTTATCCATTCCTCTGTCAATAGACAATTAAGTTCCTTCCATGACCTGGTTATTATAAACAATGCTGTAGTGAACATTGGATGCATGCATCTTTTCCACTGATGGTTTTCTCTGGCTCTATGCCCAAGGGTTAGATTGCTGGATCATAACGTAGCTCTATTTTTAATTTTTAAAGACCCACCATACTGTTCTCCATAAGAGCTGTTCAGTTCAGTTCAGTTGCTCAGTCGTGTCTGACTCTTTGCGACCCCATGAATTGTAGAACGCCAGGCCTTCCTGTCCATCACCAACTCCTGGAGTTCACTCAAACTCACATCCATCAAATCGGTGATGCCATCGAGCCATCTCATCCTCTGTCATCCCCTTTTCCTCTTGCCCCCAATCCCTCCCAGCATCAGAGTCTTTCCCAATGAGTCAGCTCTTTGCATAAGGTGGCCAAAGTACTGGAGTTTCAGCTTTAGCATCATTCCTTGCAAAGAAATCCTAGGACTGATCTTTAGAATGGACTGGTTGGATCTCCTTGCAATCCATGGGGCTCTCAAGAGTCTTCTCCAACACCACAGTTCAAAAGCATCAATTCTTCAGTGCTCAGCTTTCTTCACAGTCCAACTCTCACATCCATACATGACCACAGGAAAAACCATAGCCTTGACTAGATGGACCTTTGTTGACAAAGTAATGTCTCTGCTTTTGAATATGCTATCTAGGTTGGTCATAACATTCCTTCCCAGAACTAAGAGTCTTTTAATTTCATGGCTGCAATCACCATTTGCAGTGATTTTGGAGCTCAAAAAAAAGAAAGTTTGGCTCTGTTTCCACTGTTTCCCCATCTATTTCCCATGGAGTGATGGGACCAGATGCCATGATCCTCGTTTTCTGAATGTTGAGCTTTAAGCAAATTTTTTCACTCTGCTCTTTCACTTTCATCAAGAGGCTTTTTAGTTCCTCTTCACTTTCTGCCATAAGGGTGGTGTCATCTCCACATGTGAAGTTATCGATATTTCTCCCTGCAATCTTGATTCCAGCTTGTGTTTCTTCCAGCCCAGTGTTTCTCATGATGTTCTCTGCATATAAGTTAAATAAGCAGGGTGACAATATACAGCCTTGATGGACTCCTTTTCCTATTTGGAACCAGTCTGTTGTTCCATGTCCAGTTCTAACTGCTGCTTCCTGACCTGCATACAGATTCCTCAAGAGGCAGGTCAGGTGGTCTGGTATTCCCATCTCTTTGAGCATTTTCCACAGTTTATTGTGATCCACACAGTGAAAGGCTTTGGTATAGTCAGTAAAGCAGAAATAGTTGTCTTTCTGGAACTCTCTTGCTTTTTTCATGATCCAGCAGATGTCGGCAATTTGATCTCTGATTCCTCTGCCTTTTCTAAAACCAGCTTGAACATCTGGATGTTCACGGTTCAAGTACTGCTGAAGCCTGGCTTCAAGAATTTTGAGCATTACTTTACCAGCGTGTGAGATGAGTGCAATTGTTTGGTAGTTTGATCATTGTTTGGCATGGCCTTTCTTTGGGATTAGAATGAAACCTGACATTTTCCAGTCCTGTGGCCACTGCTGAGTTTTCCAAATTTGCTGGCATATTGAGGGCAGCACTTTCACAGCATTATCTTTCAGGATTTTAAATAGCTCAGCTTGAATTCCATCACCTCCAATAACTTTGTTCATAGTGATGCTTTCTAAGGCCCACTTGACTTCACATTCCAGGATGTCTGGCTCTAGATGAGTGATCACACCATCGTGATTATCTGGGTCGTGAAGATCTTTTTTGTACAGTTCTTCTGTGTATTCTTGCCACCTCTTAATATCTTCTGCTTCTGTTAGGTCCATACCATTTATGTCCTTTATCGAGCCCATCTTTGCATGAAATGTTCCCTTGGTATCTCTAATTTTCTTGAAGAGATTTCTAGTCTTTCCCATTCTGTTGTTTTCCTCTATTTCTTTAAATTGATTGCTGAAGAAGGATTTCTTATATCTTCTTGCTGTTCTTTAAAGTCTGCATTCAGAGCTGTACCAGTTTACATTTCCTCCAAAGTGTAGGAGGGTCCCCTTTCCTCAACACTCTCTCCAGCATTTATGCTGTTGTTGTTCAGTCACTCAGTCACTTCCAAATCTTTGTGACCCCATAAACTTTGCAGTGTGCCAGCTTGCTCTATTTTTCACCACTTCTGGGAGTTTGCTCAAACTCATGTCTATTGAGTTTGTGATCCCATCCAACCATCTCATTCTCTGTTTTTCTCTTCTCCTCCTGCCTTCAATCTTTCCTAGCATCAGGGTCTTTATAGTTTGAACATTTTTTGATGGTGGTAATTCTGACTGATGTGCAATGATACTTCACTGAAGTTTTGATTGCATTTCTCTAATAATTAGTGCTGCTGAGCATCTTTATCTGTGCTTTTCAGACATCTGTATGTCTTCCTTGGAGAAGTGTTTATTTATATCTTACTCATATTTTTTGATTAGGTTGTTTCTTTATGTTGAGTTGCTTGTATATTTTTCTAGATTAATCCTTTGTCAGTTGCTTCATTTGCAAATACTTTCTCCCATTCTGAGGGTTACCTTTCTTTTTGTTCATAGTTGCCTTTGGCTGTACAAAAGATTTTAAGTTTACTTTCAGTTCAGTTCAGTTGATCAGCCGTGTCCAACTCTTTGTGACTCCACAGACTGCAGAATGCCAGGCTTCCCTGTCCATCACCAACTCTCAGAACTTGCTCAAACTCATGTCCATCAAGTCAGTGATGCCATCCAACCATCTCATCCTCTGTCATCCCCTTCTCCTCCTGCCTTCAGTCTTTCCCAGAATCAAGGTCTTTTCCAATGAGTCAGTTATTCACATTAGGTGGTCAAAATGTTGTAGTTTCAGCTTCAACATCAGTCCTTCCAATGTATATTCAGGACTGAATTCTTTTAGGATTGACTGGTTTGCACTTCTGGCAGTCCAAGGGACTCTCGAATCTTCTCCAACACCACAGTTCAAAAGCATCATTTCTTTGGTGCTCAGCTTTCTTTATGGTCCAACTCTCACCTCCATACATGACTACTAGAAAAATCATAGCTTTGACTAGATGGACCTTTTTTGGTAAAGTAATGTCTCTGCTTTTTAATATGCTGTCTAGGTTTGTCATAAATTTTCTTCAAAGGAGCAAGCGTCTTTTAATTTCATGGCTGCAGTCACCATATACAGTGATTTTTTGAGCCCCCCAAATTAAAGTGTCTCAGTGTTTCCATTGTTTCCGATTTGTTTATTTTTGTTTTTATTTTTATTAATCTTCCTTAGTTTTTTTTTTTTTTTTAATGTCTTTTCCAGTGGTTCAGCCTGGATGAGGGCATAGCAACCCACTCCAGTATTCTTGTCTCGAGAATCCCCATGGACAGAGGAGTCTGATGGACAATCCATGGAGTCACAAAAAGTCAGAGATGACTGAGTGACCAAGCACAGCACAGTGGCTCAGACAGTAAAAAGTCTGCCTACAGTGCAAGAGACCTGTGTTTGATCCCTGGATTGAGAAGATCCCTTGGAGAAGGAAAGAGCAACCCACTCCAGTATTCTTGCCTGGGAAATCCTATGGACAGAGGAGCCTGGCAGGCCTTAATCCATGGGGTCGCAAAGAGTCAGATATCACTGAGCAACTAACACACTCACTCGTCCCATTTTTTTCATTTCTGTTTTTATTTTTATTAATCTATTAGATGGATCAAAAAGATTTTTTCCTGTTATGTCAGAGTGTGTTCTTGTTTGTGTTTTCCTTTCAGACTTTCATAGTATCTGGCCTTACATTTAGCTTTTAATCCATTTTGAGGTTATTTTTATTTGCAGAGTTAGTATGTGTTCTAATTTCATTTCTTTACATGTAGTTGCCCAGTTTTTCCAGCAACACTTATTGAAGAGACTGTTTGTTCTCCATTGAATATTCTTTTCTCCTTTGTCATAGATTAAATGATCATACGTGTGTGGATTTATCTCTGGACTGTCTATCTTTTTCCATTGATATATATTTCAGTTTTTGTGCCAGTACTATACTGGTTTGATGACTGTGATTTTGTAGTATAGTTTAAAGTCAGGGAACATGAGTTCTCCAGTTCTGTATTTCTTTCTCAAGGTTGCTCTATTTGTGGTCTTTTGTTTTTAACCACAAATTGTAAATTTTTTGTTCCAGTTCTGTGAAAAAAAATGCCATTGGTAATTTGATAAGGATTGTATTGAATCTGTAGATTGCTTTGAGTAGTATAGTCATTTTCACAATATTGATTCTTCCAATCCAAGAATATGGCATATCCCTCCATCTGTTTGTGTTGTCTTTGATTTCTTTCATCAGTATCTTATAGTTTTCTGACTGCAAATCTTTTGCCTACTTAGGTAGCTTTATTTTTGATCCAATAATTAATGGAAATGTTTCCTTGATTTCTTCTTCTGACTTTTCTTTGTTGTATAAAAGAATGAAAGAGATGTCTGTAAATTAACTTTGTGGATTAACTTTCTGTGGATTAACTGTAATATTACCAAAATAATTGATTCAATAATGAATTTAGCAGACTTTATGGAAACAAAGTCAACACAAAAAAATAAGTTATTTTTCTATACATAAATAACAGTAGAGAATGTTCTGAAAATTATTTTTTTTGAAAACTAATAAAACAATTCTATTTATAAAGCACCAAAAATAGCAAAATAGAAATAAACTTAACCAAGAAGGCAAAAGACTTGTACACTGAAAGCTACAAAACATTGTTGAAAGTAAATTGAAAAGATATAAATTCAGGGAGAGATATCCCATGTTCATTGGTTGGAACACTTAATTTCCTTAAGATATCAATACTCCCCCAAAGGAATCTACATACTCATTCCAATGAAAAACCTATTAAAATCACTTTTTTCTTTTTGCAGAAATAGAAAACAGTCTACCCAACAATTCATAGGAAATCTCAAAGAAATCAGGAAAAAAAAAAGTATTAAAACAATCATATTAAATAAGGACAAATTTGCAGGACTTACACTTCCTAATTTCAAAACTTGCTACAAAGCTTAAGTAATCAAAACACTTTTGATAGCTTATGGTGGAAGATGTCAGATGCATGATCTCCAAAGAAAAAGATTTAGCTTCGGGACCAGAGACTAGGCTTGGCCATTCAGGGCTCTTGTATGGCAGAAATTTTATTACAGTGAAAAGGGACAGGGAAAGTTTATGACATAGACATCAGAAGAGGGCTGGAAGTGCCCCACTCACTAGTCTTAGCAAGAGAACTATAAACATTTTTAATTGCTTATTACAATAAATCAAAATAATATCTTAAGATTGTAAAGATATTACTAGACCCACTCCCATAATTTACATTTTAAGATGACCAGATTAAAACTAACAATAGAAAGATCTTACAGGTTCAGTTCAGTCACTGAGTCATGTCCGGCACTTTGCAACCCCATGGATCGCAGCACGCCAGGCCTCCCTGTCCATCATCAACTCCCAGAGTTTACTTAAAGTCATGTCCATTGAGTCAGTGATGCCACCCAACCATCTCATCCTCTGTCGTCCCCTTCTCCCACCTTCAGTCTTTCCCATCATCAAGGTCTTTTCCAGTGAGTCAGTTCTTCGCATCAGGTGGCCAAAGTATTAAAGTTTCACGTTCAACATCAGTCTTTCCAATGAATATTTAGGACTGATTTCCTTTAGGATGTACTGGTTGGATCTTCTTGCAGTCCAAGGGACTCTCAAGAGTCTTCCCTAACACCACAGTTCAAAAGCATCAATTCTTCAGCCCTCAGCTTTCTTTATAGTCCAACTCTCACATCCATACATGACTACTGGAAAAACCATAGCCTTGACTAGATGGACCTTTGTTTTGCAAAGTAAAGTCTCTGCTTTTTAATATACTATCTAAGTTGGTCATAAATTTTCTTCCAAGGAGGAGCGTCTTTTAATTTCATGGATGCAGTCACCATCTGCAGTGATTTTGGAGCCCCCCAAAATAAAGTCTGACACTGTTTCCCCTGTTTCTCCATCTATTTCCCATGAAGTGGTGGGACCAGATGCCATGATCTTCGTTTGCTGAACGTTGAGCTTTAAGCCAACTTTTTCACTCTCCTCTTTCACTTTCATCAAGAGGCTCTTTAGTTCTTCTTCACTTTCTGCCATAAGGATGGTGTGATCTGTATATCTGAAGTTATTGATATTTCTCCCAGCAATCTTTATTCCAGCTTGTGCTTCATCCATCCCAGCGTTTCTTATGATGTACTCTGCATAGAAGTTACATAAGCAAGGTGACAATATACAGCCTTGACATATTTTTTTCCCTATTTGGAACCAGTCTGTTGTTCCATGTTCAGTTCTACCTGTTGTTTCCTGACCTGCATACAGATTTCTCAAGAGGCAGGTCAGATGGTTTGGTATTCCCATCTCTGTAAGAATGTTCCACATTTTGTGGTGTTTTGTTGTGTAATCATCATTTCCAGCTTAAAGAAACAAAAATGTTTTATGTGACTAAGACTAAGGAGTGTAGAAAAAAAAATTGTCCTTTTCTTCTCCTTGAGAACTCCAAACCCTTCTCTCTTTCTTGGTGACCCTGACCTCTTATTTACCTACCTAGAAATTGAGTCTGTCATTCCCCCCTTTTCCTTTCGGAGAACTATGCTACCAAGCGAAAGGCGTGTCATTTTCATTCCATAACTACTCCATGCTGTTGAGGGGCACCATCCCTAATTTGTTGAGGCAACATATTCTCCTAACCCTCATATTGAGAGTGTCTGATCCAGGGGCCCCAAGTAATAGTTGGAGGAGGCTGTGGCACTCATAGGAGCCTGAACAACCATCTGTAACTTTTTAGCTTTCATACAGTTAAAAATAAATCCAGTTACACAGTTACACATGCGGGAAGCAAACAGTAAAAACAGAACAATTAGAATTATTATGATTAAGATAGTTTTCCACCATGGGAAGCTAATTAATGTTTCCCAAAGTGAGGTGACTGAGGCTTCAGGGGAATCCATAGCATGAGTCATCTTGTTCATGTTTTCAGTAAAGTACTCATATCTTGTATACATGTACAACATTGGGCATGAATAAAGGCACGAGTTCTTTCTTGTGCAGCCATTAGAATATCTAAGGCCAATCTGTTCTGTAAAACCACTCTTTAAATTTGTATTTGTTCAGCACTAAGGGCTAAAATAGCTTTTTGAGAATCTTGTAAAGCTTGCTGAATAAAGTTAGTCAGAGCATCAGCTCATAGCATAACATCTGTAGCTCCCAGAGAAGGAAGGAATATTGCAGCCAGATAATCATACCAGTGAAATACAGACCTTGCCTAGCAAGTTTTATGGTGTGGCAGATTAGCAGACTTCTCTGGAAGCCCTGAAAATATGAAACCATGAGTAAAATGTAAACATAGGGTGTGTCTCACTATCCAGCCAGGAGGAAGTCACACCCATAGGTAAGAGCCACATATTCAATAGGTTTTGTTTGGAGCAAGACAGCATGACTGAGGAATCCAGTCCCAGTGGGTTTCTGGCCAGGCAAAGGGGGAACCTGAAGTGGGATTGGAAAATACAGGAATGATTACATTGCATATTTCTTGAGGCAAAAATCCCAGTTGTTTCCAGTCATTATAATTAAATGTTGGCTAACTGTTGGGGGGATGGTTCTATGTCTTCCCAGCATATGGGAGCATTAGATAGTAGGCATCCCTTTTCAGGAGTTAGCCATATGACCTCATCCCATATTTGATAAACATCAGGTAGGAAACCACCAGATCTATACCCATTTACCTTCCTGTGTTCAGCAAAACAGTCATTAAATCAAGATAATGTATAATCAAAGTTGAAAGTCACATTATGTCCATACTTACGGTACAAAATGTTACACCACTTCATTTTGGGATTGCTAGATGTCATCAGGTGAAAGAGAGGCATCACACATAATTGTTCTTAGTGAAGATATTCACAGAATTGAAGAAAGTCTTCTCCTTTAAATGGAGAAACCCACCATAGGAAGCCTTCAACTGATTGCAGACCTAGCAATTCGACCAATTGTAGAATGCAGCATAAGAATGAGCCCAGGACAGGAAGGTATTGTCTTGAGAGTCAAACAGCAAACTAAGGACTTTGGGAGTCAGCAGAAGCAGGCCCACTTGTATTATCAGGCCCATATGAAAAGTAAAAGGTGAAAACATAGAGGATAAAGGCATAAAATGACATTGTTTGGTTTAACTGGAGTGTGGTGTACCAGATCCATTCCCATAATATACATTTTAAGATAACAGGATTAATCAGAACATTCTCAAGAAGGAGAAACTGTCCTCAAGGAGGATAAATTGTTGTTATATAATCCTTAATACAGAGTTTAAACTGAGTTATTTTGTTGTGTAATCTTCAGCTCCAGCTTAAAGGAAAAATAATTTTATGTGACTAAGACTAAGGAATGTAGAAAAAACTTTGTCCTTTTCTCTTCCTTGAGAACTTCAATCCCTTCTCTCCTTCCCAGGGACCCCTGGGCTTCTTATCAACCTACCTAGAAATTCGCTCTCTCAGTATGATACTAAAATAAAGCAGACACATGCATCCATGGGATGGAATAGAAAGCCCAGAAATAGATACTCACATATATGGCATGTCAAAATCATTCAGTGAGGAAAAGAATGGTCTTTTCAAGAAACTGTGCTTGGAAGACTGCATGTCCACATGAAAAGAATGAATTTGACCCTTATTTTGTGTGTGCTGTCAGTTCGGCTGTGTTTGACTCTTTGAGACCCTATGGATGGGATTTTCCAGGCAAGAATACTGAAGTGGGTTGCCGTGTCCTTCTCCAGGACACCTTCTTGACCCAGGGACTGAAGCAGAGTTTCTTCTGTCTCCTGCATTGGCAGGTGGGTTCTTTACCACTAGTGCCACCTGGGAAGACCCTAGAACTTTACATTACACTATATATAACATTTAACTCAAAGTGCATCAAATATCTAAACATGAGAGCTAAAAGTATAAACTCTTCACAATAATATAGGAGGAATGCTTTATGACAATGGATTTGACAAGATTTCTTGATTATGACACTGAAAGCACAAACAACAAAAGGAAGAAAAAATTGACATCATCAAACTAATAACAGACTACACCAAAAGATGATATCAAGGAAATGACAAGGCAACCCAAAAATAGGAGCAAGTAATTGTAACTCATAACAAATTGAGAATTCCACTGTAGGGGACCCCAGGTTTGTTCCCTGGTCAGGGAACTAAGATTTCACAAGCTGCATCCAAAAAAAATAATAAAAACGTAATTATTAGTCAGTGTATGTAAAGAACTTCTAACACTTAGCATAAACAAAACAACCTAATTTCTCCAAAGAAGAAATATTAGTGATCAATAAGCACATGAAAAGTTATTCAATACCACTATTCATTAGGGAAATACGCATCAAAACAGCAAGGAGAGGGGGACAGTCCCAAGATGGTGGAGAAATAGGATGGAGAGACCAATTTATCCCCCACCAATTCATCACAAGATCATTTGAATGTTGAGTCACTTCCACAAAACAAATTCTGAACTCTGGCAGAGGAAAACAGGCACCCAGAAAGGCAACCCTTTCTCTTCAAAAGGAGGTAGGATGAAATATAAAAGGTAAAAACAGACAAAAGATTTAGGGACTGAGACTTGTGCTGGGGAGGGAGTCGGGAAGGAGGAGAAGATTCCTAACCTTAGGAACACCTCTCACAAGTGTGTCTGTAGGGTAGTTTTGAAATCTCAGAGGGCAACATAACCAGGAAGAAAAAATAAATAAAAACCCACAGAATATGCACCCAACCATAATAGCAAGCAGAGAATTAGCACAGATGCTCATGTCCACCACGAGTGAGTGGGGGCTGGGCAGGGAGGTGTGGGCTACATCATCGGTCCTTAGGGTAAAGACCAAGCCTGAATACCCAGAGAACAATCTGAGGGAGCTACTGTGAGATAGCAACCCAAACCGTGGGATCGCCAGAGAGATTTAAAAAAACAACAACAAACTTTCCTGTGAAAGGCTCTAAGGCCTCACAGTGACCCCTGGCATGCTCACAGAACAAAGATTCAGCTAATACCAAAGGAGAGCAAGCTAGCTGCCATATAGGGCCCTTCCTCCCTGGAGGCAGAGAGGCAGGCAGATAACACCCAGAGCCAGAAGGCAAAGGGCTGCTGTCATCTAAACCCCAGAGATTGCACCTCCCACCAAGCTGAGCAGGTTCCCAGTTGCTAACCAGGTCTTCCTGGGGTCCTGGGCGGTTGACATCTCTCAGGAGGGTCACAGCCTGAGATCGGCTCCCCAGAGGAGACACATGGCACACTTGTGACTGTGTTTTCATAGTGCGCCTCGGAAACCGAGCAGCCAGGACTGTGGGGGTTAATAAGACCCAGGACCCACCTGGGAGAGTGTGCTCTCCATGCCCCTGGCCACTTGAGCTGCTTGGACTTGAGAAGGGCACAAAATGCATAGCACATCTGGGTCAGTGCCTCTGCTGAGAGCACCCTAGAACCAGAGTGCCTTGGTCCTGGGAACTGCATGAAACTCAGGGCCCACTTGGAACAGTGTCCATGCAGAGCACCCTGGAGCCTGAGCAGTGTAGACCCAGGAAATACATTCCACCTTGGGCTGTGGCAAACCCAGTGTGGTCCATCCACCGTGAGCACTCCCCACACATGTCAGTGGTATTTCTTTGCAGTGTCCCTCCCTCCCTACAACATAACTGAACAAGTGAGCTAAACAAGTGGCCACCTGTGTCCCCTTGTATCAGAGTGGAAATTAGACACTGAAGAGACTTGCAAAAAGAGGAAGCAAAGTAAACAGGAAAGGGGAACAGCTCTGGAAATGACAGGTGCAACAGATTAAAACCCTGTATTTATACTGGAGACTGTGCATTTGAGAGACACCTGTAGAACTTGAGAACAAGTAAACCTGGACAAGGGACTATATGACACTGAACTGACCCCACACTGCCCACAATAGCTACACGAAACTTCTAGATATATTTTTGCTATTACCACTTTTTTTTTTTTAAAATGTAGATCTTTATTACTCCTTGAAATTTAATTTTTATAACCTCAGTTCAGTTCACTTCAGTCACTCAGTTGTGTCCGACTCTTTGTGACCCTATGAATTGCAGCACACCAGGCCTCCCTGTCCATCACCAACTCATGGAGTTCACTCAGACTCACGTCCATTGAGTCAGTGATGCCATCCAGCCATCATGCTCTGTCGTCCCCTTCTCCTCCTGCCCCCAATCCCTCCCAGCATCGGAGTCTTTTCCAATGAGTCAACTCTTTCCATGAGGTGGTCAAAGTACTGGAGTTTCAGTTTTAGCATCATTCCTTCCAAAGAACACCCAGAACTGGTCTCCTTTAGATCAGTCCTGGTTGGATCTCCTTGCAATCTCAACAGTCTTCTCCAACACCACAGTTCAAAAGCATCAACTTTTTGGCGTTCAGCTTTCTTCACAGTCCAACTCTCACATCCGTACATGACTACTGGAAAAACCATAGCCTTGACTCGACGGACCTTTGTTGGCAAAGTAATGTCTCTGCTTTTCAATATGTTATCTAGGTTGGTCATAACTCTCCTTCCAAGGAGTAAGCATCTTTTAATTTCATGGCTGCAATCACCCGATGCCAGGAGCCAGCGTGAGGAACTCTACCCATGGCAAAGGTCATGAGGAAGGAGGCTTCGGCATATGCAAAGGCGGATCGAGCCTCAGGAGACCCCCTGTTCCCGAGCATCTACCCCCAAAACCAGAGTCTACCTACTTTACTGTTTCATGCTCTCACCTATACCTCTGACTTTACGGGGGGCTGACCCCCTTACCTCTCTTGGAGAAGGAGTTAACTTACAGCTCCAAGTCAATAAAAATTCCTGGGCATGACAAGAGTGTTTCAACTTATGAACTCCTCTGAAGGTTATCTAGCCTGCCTGTACAGGTTGGTCTGGCCACATGTGATTGTTTACAGCCTCCCAACTGTGAGAGGCACTAGATGTTTTAGACTTACTAAAGTCAGATTCTTTTGGGAAGTTAGAAATTATTGGTATAGTGGGTTGGTTATGAATTATATTGGTGAAGGGTTTTTCATTTGTTATGCCAATAATTGCTACTAATTCCCTGCCCTGGGTGTGACAAGGGTGTCTCAGGTTAAACCTCTCTGCTGACAGACCAACTTGTGTGACAACCTCTCAACCATAAACAGCACAGAGAGTTTGGAGTATTTTGAAAGTCTTAATTAGCATAGGGCTTTTCTCATTGTTGAGTCAATGATTGCCACCAGGCCTCCATATCCTTAGGCACCTGGGAATATATTAATCAATGTATTTGGAATATAGAAAAGGAAATATAGTAGTTTTTGATGTTAGCAATACTAGAGTTTTTGAGTTAATGAATTTTCTCTTCTATTATAGATCACTGTACTTTGTTATAAATCACTGTGTCCTTGCTATGCAAAAATGTAACTTTATCACTATCTTAAAACTAAATAGATCTTAAGGGGAACATTGGTGAAGGGTTTTCATTTGTTAGGCTGATGTTTGCTGCTAAATCTCCGTATTCCCTGCCCTTATAATGAATATAACTAGCATATAGGAGAAATAAGTATTAACCTTTAGGATTAATCATGTTAACCTTAGGTTAAATAAATTCCTTTCTTAGTTGTAACCCACTACACCCTCACCTTATAGGAATGCAACTTTATCTGCTACCTTCAGAGGGTGGCGCCTGGTTTAAGAAAAAACACCCTTGGAAAAAATAAGTTTTTTGGTTATCAGAGAGAAAGGATCATAAAATGTCAGCAGGCCTCATGGCCAGAAGCTGATGTAAAATGCCTAAGACCTTTTTTTATACATTTATGTGAAGCACCTGATTTTGATAAAGGTCAGGACTGCTGACCCCCGCGTGACTTTAAAATTTCCATTTGTCTCTATGTGTAACAAAAGGTATATAAGCAAACCTAAAAAATAAAGAAATTGGATCAGTTTCTGGAAAGACTGATTCCCCTGTGTCGTTTCTTTCTTGCTCCCCATTTTTCTGGCTGAATTCCCATCTGGAGTGTGGGTGCTCGCCATGTCTACTTACTTGCCCCGGTTTTTAAGTTCCATGCGAGAAGGAGCCCAAGGAGGGACACCTTCTGATATTCAAGTGGCACCAGTGGCCCAACGTAGATGGTGTAAATTCCTTCTCTTGGAATTTTATTGGTATCCCACGTAAATCAAGTTATTCAGCCTCATTTTCTCCACTAATATTTCCTACTACACTATCCTTTTCTAATATCTCTCTATCTGTAATTAAATAAGTTTTTTCCTAGGATGCCGATTCCGTCCCCACCTTCGAATTACCCTGGATCCACCAGGGCTGGACCCCGGAAACCCACCATCTGCAGTGACTTTGGAGCCCCCCAAAATAAAGTCTGACACTGTTTCCACTGTTTTCCCATCTATTTCCCATGAAGTGATGGGACCGGATGCCATGATCTTCGTTTTCTGAATGTTGAGCTTTAAGCCAACTTTTTCACTCTCCTCTTTCACTTTCATCAAGAGGCTTTTTAGTTCTTCACTTTCTGCCATAAGGGTGGTATCATCTGCATATCTGAGGTTATTGATATTTCTCCTGGCAATCTTGATTCCCGCTTGTGCTTCTTCCTGCCCAGCGTTTCTCATGATGTACTCTGCCTATAAGTTAATTAACCAGGGTGAGAATATACAGCCTTGACATACCCTTTTTCCTATTTGGAACCAGTCTGTTGTTCCATGTCCAGTTTGAACTGTTGCTTCCTGACCTGCATATAGGTTTCTCAAGAGGCAGGTCAGGTGGTCTGGTATTCCCATCTCTTTGAGAATTTTCCACAGTTTATTGTGATCCACACAGTGAAAGGCTTTGACATAGTCAATAAAGCAGAAATAGATGTTTTTTTTTTTCTGGAACTCTCTTGCTTTTTTGATGATCCAGTGGATATTGGCAGTTTGACCTCTGGTTCCTCTGCCTTTTCTAAAACCAGCTTTAAGTTCTTGAAGTCCACGGTTCACAAAGCTCTTAGGTGATATTAATTGGATTACACCTTCTTTAGGCATTGCTAATTATCAACTGAATAACCTATTTAATACTTTAAAAGGAGATCCTGATTTAAATAGCCCTCGTTCACTTTCCCAAGAGACAGGGAAAGAACGCTGTTTGGTACAAAATAAATTACAAAAACAATTTCTTACTCACATCAAACTAGATTTATCTCTAGAATTGTTTGCACTTCCCTCTCCTCATTCTCCCACAAGACTTCTTGCCCAACAAGAACACCCAGTAATATGGATCTATACCTGTTTTAGGAAAATAAAGTCACTTACACCCTATCTTGATTTAATTACTCTAATCATTATCAATAAAAAAAAAGACTAAAACTCTAATTGGCTTTGAAATTATTAGTAATTGCTCTACTTGTAGACCTCTACCCATCATACAAGATATTAATCCTCACAGTTTACAACCTAATGAACTATGACAAATGGATGTAACTCATTGCCCTGAACTTTCTCCATTTTCTTTCCTACACGTCTGTATAGACACAAATTCCACTTTTATCTGGGCCACACCTCTTTGCGATGAGGCTACAGAACATGTTATACCCTGCCTATACTTCTAAACACTTTAAACAAATTTTACAATCTTTTTCTATTAAACATATTACAGGTATTCCTTATAATCAACAGACACAAGACATAGTCAAACAATCACATCACACAGTAAGTTACAAAAAAAAAAAAAATTTAAAGGGGGAATACACAGATACACTACTGTCTTCCTTATCTAAAGCAGACTTTACTAGATTCCAATATAAGATATTTTCTAAACCTATAACTGTTGTTAATACAGTTTTATTTGTTTTAAATTTTTTAATTCTCTTCTGAAGATTCAACCCAAGGGGGTCCCTGGCATTCAAAGTGGAGATGAAACAACAAGAACCCCAGGAAGAAGAAATTCCAGTATGGGCTATGTCTGCTCTAAAGATCTCCAGAAAGCACCGCCCTTGGCAGCCTCACCCCTATGATCTCCCCACTTGGGGACAAATAAAAACCCTTAGTAATTGAGCTGAAAATTTGGTCTCTCAACAGGGATTGCTTCAGAGTCCTGAATACATTCTCCTGACAATGCTCAGTCTTTTGGCTTGTACCTCCCCCCCTGCTGGAG
This sequence comes from Oryx dammah, assembly GCF_014754425.2. Classification (NCBI taxonomy): domain Eukaryota; kingdom Metazoa; phylum Chordata; class Mammalia; order Artiodactyla; family Bovidae; genus Oryx; species Oryx dammah. Next base: position 1,236,518 of record NW_024070207.1, on the reverse strand, counting down.
CTTGGAGTAATACCAAAGGCTCCTCTATTACAGGTGGCCGAATGGACAGAGGGAGGACGGATCGTTTCAACTAATGTCTCTATACATATGCTTTTTTCCTAGTGCATTAAAGGGCCCTCACACCCTGGGGAGGAAAGAAAACTAATTAACATTTCCTCAGGCTATGAAGTCCTTCCCTTGTGCATGGGCTCAGCAAAATTGTGCATAAACGTCAGCCGAGAAACTTGGGCTTTCACCCTGCCTCCCAAAAAGGATTTTCAGACGTTGCTTAGACTATTTACTGCCCTTTCTTTCTCTGTAAACCATGTTCATACTACTAAGATTTTAGGGAAAGAGTTAGGGGAAAAAAAAAACATTATACAAAGGGTTTACTTATAAAATCTTATACTCCTGTTCGTTGTGACAAATGTCAAACCAAATCAAGAAAATCCATGTTTGTGGCCAATCATGTAATTGTTGATTGGGGACCCCATGGTATGTGGTTATCTGACGGCTCAGATGATATTAACAACACTGTGTGTGATATGGAAGGTCACTGTCACTACGATGGAACATTATTATGACACAGGACTTCTTGGGTGGCTTGACGGTGGATTAGTCCCACCTAGTCCTAGGATCGTCCTTGATAAACAGAGTGTCCCTGAAAAATGGAACATTTGGAAACTTGCTGAGAGCACCAGAGCACCAAATAACTTGGAACTTGGACTGGACACTTCATAGGGACCATTCCTGGTCATAGTAACTATTTCTTTCGCTATAATCAGTCATATTTTAAACAGGCCTGTGTCCCACTTCCTTTTGTTATAGCCATATAAAATTTACAATTTAATAAGATTTTTACATTCTGTAACTTGTATTAATTCCAAACTATATACTTGTCTTAACTTCTCTATTTCTTTAAGCTACTCAATTTTGTGTTACTCCAGTTCAATTCAATCATAGTGCCTACTACTGGGAAGAAATTGAATTTCATTTAGAAAATATACATGAGAATGCTTCCCTGAATATACAATTACTACAAAAAGAAATATTTAAAACTTTTTCTAAAAATCTGCCCTGTTCCCTTAATTTGGAAACTTTAGCTAAACAAATTATCCAGGCTAGACCCATGAAGATGGTTTCAAAGTATTACCTACAGTATCGGGTCTGGAACTGTAACTTTGGTGATTGTCTTGATAATTATATTTGTTGTTTACCATCGCCTTTCTATAAGATTGGTTAATACTAACCAAACTCATTGGGTCAGGACTTTTTTTTTTTTTTTTTTTTTTTTTTTACAAATAAAATAAGGGAGATTTTCAGGAAGCATTTAACAGGATGCTTCTTGTGTGCTGTTTTGGATCTGTCAGGAATTATCTGTTCCATATCAATTCCTTATTAATTCAGGAATTAAGAGGAGAGGAAGCCTCTCCCTGTGGCTTAGAAATCCAGGCATCTCCTTCATTAGTTTTTCTATACGATGATAAGTACCCTCTTCCTTTTTATGAACCATATGGTAAAAGTGATTATTTACAACTCTCTGTCTTTCGTATGGATGACCTCATGTTTCCTTGTAAGTTTTGATTTTATCTTTGCTGAAAATAGCTATCTTGTAAGACAGTATAAATACCTACACAGTGTTAAATAAAACACCTCTGCTCCATCAAAGCTTTGGTCCCCATGTCTTGCTCACTCTCTCTCTCTCTCTTTATTTCAGGCTGATCCCCTGGAGCACAGAGACTCTCTGAGTTCACTTTCCTGCCTGGGCTTCTAAGACCCTCTTGAGAAGGTGCCCTGTGCCTTCACCCCATTGAGAGGGCACCTGAGGCCTCTGTGAACAATAAGCCTCTTTCTCTCTCCTTTACTTTCCTATCGGTTGACTCCAGACCACCAGGTTCTGATCCATTAAAGGACCTCAACATTCAGTATCTATTTTCATTTATTGATTTGATTACCAGCTGATTGCTCTCTCCCCTGTAGACTTGCCCATTTCTTCTCCAGGTCACCTCTATCTCCTTCCTCCCTCTTCTCTGCATAACTCTGTGAATCTCTCTGAGTGTTTCAGGCTATGGATAGTACTAAGCTATTTGATTACAAGCTAGATTTCTCTCTCCCCTTTTGACTCTCCCTTTTCTCCTCCTGGTCATCTGTATCTCCCTCCTCCCTCTCCTCTTCTGTGTATAACTCTGTGAATCTTTCTGGGTGTTCCTGGCTGTGGAGAAACTGTTTCAGCAATAACCTAGGTGTTTTATATTTTATGCTGTATGGATAGAGAAGTGGTGAAGCTACTGTAAGAGAAGGACTGAAAGCCAGAGGCAGGAGGCTTAACTCCAAAACCTGAGAACATCAGAAAGTCCTGATTCTAGGGAACATTGATAGACAAGACCTCACCCAAAAGTCTCCATAACTACACTAAAACCGAGCTCCACCGAAAAGCCAACAAGTTCCAGTGCAAGACACACTACATAATTATCCAGTAAAACAGGAACACAACACTGAACATTAAAAGAGGGCTGTCCTAAGCCATTCCAAACCTATAGACAGCCCCAAAGTCACTAATGGACACTTCATTGCACTTCAGAGAGAAGGGATCCAGCTCCACCCACCAGAACACCAATGCAAGTTCCCCCAACCAGGAAACCTTGACAAGACATTAGTCCAAACCCACCCACAGGGTGCAGACTCCACAATTAAGAGGGACCATGAACTTCCAGCCTGCAGAAAGGACACCCCAAACACAGCAATCTAAAAAAGTGAAAAGGCAGAGAAATATTCAAAAGGTGAAAGAACATGATAATAACCCACCAAACCAAAGCAAAGAGGAGGTGATGGGGAGCCTACCTGAAAAAGAATTCGGAATAATGATAGTAAAGATGATATAAAATCTTGAAATCAAATTGGAGTTACAGATAAATAGACTAGAGATGAGGATTGAAAAAAAATGTTTAACAAAGACCTAGAAGAAATAAAGAAGAATCAATCAATAATGAATAATGCAGTAACTGAGATCAAAAGCACTCTGGAGGGAACTAACAGTAGAATAACTGAGGCAGAAGAGAGGATAAGTGAGGTGGAAAATGGAATGGTAGAAATAAATGAAGCAGAAAGGGAAATAGGAAAAAGAATGAAAAGAAATGAGGACAATCAGAGACCTCCGGGACAATGTTAAAGGCCCTAACATTTGAAACATGGGTGTCCCAGAAGAAGAAGACAAAAAGAAAGGGCATTAGAAAATACTTGAGGAGATAATAGTCAAAAACTTCCCTAAAATGGGGAAGGAAATAGCCACCCAAGTCCAAGAAACCCAGAGAGTCCTAAACAGTATAAACCCAAGGTGAAACACCCCAGGACACTTAGTAATCAAACTAACGAAGGTCAAACACAAAGAGAAAATATTAAAAGCAGCAAGGGAAAAGCAACAAATAACACACAAGGGGATTCCCATAAGGATAACATCTGATATTTCTATAGAAATTCTTCAGCCCAGAAAGGAATGGCAGGACATACTAAGTGATGAAAGAGAAAAGCCTATATCCAAGGTTACTTTACCCAGCAAGGTACTCATTCAGATATGAAGGAGAAATTAAAAACTTTACAGATAATCAGTAGTTAGGACTTCCTGTACTATTCTGAACAAAAATTGTAATAGTGAATAAAAATTGTAAACATTTTCTCTTTTTCCTAATTTCTGGGGAAAAGCATTAAAATTTTCATCATTAACTATGGTGATAGCTGCAGATGTTTCCTGAAAAGTGAAAGTTGCTCAGTCATGTCCAACTCTTTGTGACCCCATGGACTATACTGTCCATGGAATTCTGCCAGCCAGAATACGGGAGTGGATAGCCTTTCCATCCTCCAAGGAATTCTCCCAACTCAGCGATCAAACCCAAGTCTCCTGCATTGCAGGAGGATCCTTTACCAACTGAGCTATAGATGCTCTTTATTCAGTTGAGGACGTTCCCTCTTGTAGGTCTAGTTTGGTGAGAGTTACTGTTATAAATGGGGATGGGCTTTGATAAATTCTTTGTGTGTATCAATTGATGCGATATTCTTTTTCTTTTTTGACATAAAACTTTTTATTATATAATCTGTACATATCACCTAGCCATAAAATTCCAAGCTTGTTTTCTCCCAGATCTCATGAACTCCCATGGTTTTCTCAGATTTTCATGTCAGTAATTTGTTAATATTTTACTTGACAATTTTTATTTGCATTTTGCTTATTCTCTTTATAATGAGTTCCATTTTAATTATTGCTTCCTTTTCACTTTGTTTCAGCTCTGACAGCTATATTTTTTAGTTAATTTCTTCTTATTATCTACCATAGAACTAGTAGGACACAGAAGGCAAAATAAAGCATTTGCCCAATTATAAACTGTACTTAAGGATAACATTACTTCTTGAAAGTCTTATAGGAAAAGATTTTTTAGAAAGTAAACAAGAAAGCAGACCATATTCTGAGAAAAACTTCCTTTTAAAATTCGTTTAAGCTTTTAAATTTTTTATTATTTTTCATTTTTTTCAAATTGAATTACATTTGATTAACAATGCTGTGCTAGTTTGAAGTGCACAGCAAAGTGGTTCAGTTATATATATACATTATATATGTATATATATTATATATGTATATATTTTTATATATATTATTTTTCAGATTCTTTTCCCTTATAGGTTATTACAAATTACTGAGTATAATTCTGTGTTATACATAGATCCTTACTGATTATATATTGTGTATGTAATAATATGAATATGTTAATCCCAAATTCTCAATTTATTCCTCCCCTGCCTTTTCCCTTTTCATAACCTCTACTACTGTTTTTTTACACTGAATTCTTGTACTTCTATTTTGGGCCAAGCCGTATAAAATTCTTTCCTCAACAACCAAGCTAAAATCCAATTAATTTGACTGTTATTTGTCCAATATTTAGAATTAAATTCATATTCACCAAAAATATTGTTTCATGTATTTTAATATATTTCCTCTTGTGTTGAACGCATCTCCAGTATTCATGTTTTATCTCTAACTATATTATAAAACTCTTCAGAAGAAGAGTAAATGATATTTTAATTTTCACTTTTCAATTAATGTTAATGACATCACCATCTACCATTTTTTCCAAGAAAAAACAATCACTTCCTCTTTTACTCTCACTCTCCACATCCAATTAACAGAATCGTATTATTGACTTTGCAGATGAAAGATATTTGATTACCACTATTTTCCTGAAACAGTCTCTTCTCTGAGATTCTGTGATGCTACTCTTCTGGTTCTTCTCTTACTTTACTAGTTGCCTTTTCTCAGTCATGTCCACTGATTCTTTATAACCTTCTAGACCACTGTACATTGGTACTCAACAAGGTTTAGTTTTCTTACACTTCTCTTTCCTAGATTCCCTATGTAGATCAAAGGTTTTAAAACTCTTTATTGTAGTCTACACTAAAAATATGCTCTATATCCTGACTGAGCATACACATACATATACTGTTAAAGTATAATTTTAGGTAAATTATATGTATCCATACAAAAAGTATTACACTCTAATCTTTTCTATCCTATTTTTTAAAATTCTATTTTATTTTTTAAAATACTATCACAACTCACTGAATTTATTTTCCAATGCTTCTATCCACAATACCTTTACCCTAGGAGCTAGCTTCTGTTTTTAGGATTTTAAGTACACCTTGATATACCATCTATATCGCAATGATTCCCAAGCTTACAAGTCTTAGTACAACCAGATTGATTTAGTTTCATACTCAGCTTTCATTCTAAAATTCTAAGAAGGCATCTGAAAATTAAAGTATCCAAAATGTACTTCTTGATTTCTCTCCTATGTATATTGATTCATTCATCCTCAATATGCCTCTATTCAAAAGTAGTGCATATCTACCACCCACTAGCTCAAACTCCTAATTTAGCAGTATCCTTGATTTTATCCTTTTCTTTACAATCTCCCCTCAATACACTCTTTAAGTCTTGTCCACTGTTCTTTAAAATGTATTAGAAAGCAACCCGCTCCCTGTATTCCACTATCAAATAATTTGTCAAAGTCCTACCATCTTTTACACAGACCATTACAATAAAATTTCAGCTAATTTTTCTACTGACATCATTCTGCCCCCATGATCTGTAGCATCCAAAGAGATATTTTAAATATGCAAATTAGATTATCTCACGTATCTGCTTAAAACATGTCCCTTTGCACTTAAAAGTCTTTTTGTTTATCAGATGTTTTACCTCCAGTTCCCTAGAAAACAGAGTCTGAGACAAAATCTTATTTGTTAACACTTTACTTGGGAGTGTAATCTCCAAGAAACACAAGTGAGATAATAGAAGGTGTGACATAGGGAAGAAAGAAAACAGATATGGAGGTGTGCATTACCAAACTGACAAAATTTTGTAACATGCAGCTGATTACTCTGCTAACAGCAATTTTGCCCAATCTCCTAAAATTTAATCTTTGGAAAGGTGTCATGAACTACTGTTTCTCAGTAAAGGCCATCTTGGGAGAAGAAAGAAGCAAAATTTATTTTCCACTCTTCAAACATTGCCCAATGTGTAATGAACCCATCCTACTTCTAGTTTCCATCATCTAATTTCAATAGAAACCTACAAGAGAAACCTACAAGAGAAGCCAAAATCTCCATAGGTTCATTCCAACCGGTGAACAAGCAAAACAGTCCTGCTTTACCAGTTAATGTCATGCACGGTGATGTTTGACCTGCAGCAATAAAAGTGGTAGCAACATAAATTGGCTCTATATGGGAACAATAAAAGCCATTGTTTGTAGTCACAAAGCAAGACAAATTCATACATCTAGGATAATCCTTAAACTAAGCCTTTAATACATGCTTTATAAGGTCTTAAATTATCTGAGATCTGACTTTTTCTTGACCCTCGTTTGTACCACTGTTCTTCTAACAAAGTATGCTTTGGCTACACTCTTCCTCAATGTAGCAAAATTTGTAACTGCTTCAGAATATTTGCACCTACTTTACTTTATGTGGATAATATTTGCAAATTATTTGCAGGGTTAGCATCTTCTTTCTATTTACAACTCAACTAAAATATCAATCCTCAGAGACCATTTTAGATTCCATGTGGGAGGGGAGTTTGGGGGAGAATAGATGCATATATATGTATGATTATATGATCATATATTATATGTATGTATATACATATTATGCTTGCATGTTTATGTGATTATATAGTGCAAGTGACAAAGAGATTCAAGGGATTATAACTGATACACAGAGTGCTTAAAGAACTATTGACTGAAGTTTACAACATTGTACATGGGGCAGTGACCAAAATCATACCCAAGAGAAAGAAATGCAACAACAACAAAAAAATGGTTGTCTGAGGAGGCATTACACATAGATGAGAAAAGAAAAGTGAAAGGCAAAGGAGAAAAGGGAAGATATACCCATCAGAATGCAGAATTCCAAACAATAGCAAGGAGAGTTAAGAAAGCATTCCTAAGTGAACAACGTAAAGAAACAGAAGAAAACAATAGAAAGGAAAAGACTAGATAATTCTTCAAGAAAACTAGAGATATCAAGGGAATATTTCATGCAAAGATGGGCACAATAAAGGACAGAAATTGTATGGATCTAACAGAAGTAGAAGGTATTAAGAAGAGATGGCAAGAATATACAGATGAACTATACAAAAAAGGTCTGCTGTGATCACTCCCCTACAGCCAGACATCATGGACTATGAAGTCAAGTGGGTCTTAGGAAGCATTACTACCAACAAAGCTAGTGGAAGTGATGGAATTCCACCTGAGCTATTTCAAATCCTAAAAGATGACACTGTGAAACTGCTGCACTCAATATGACAGCAAATTTGGAAAAGAGCAGTGGCCATAGGACTGGAAAAGGTCAATTTTCATCCCAATCCCAAAGGAGGGCAATGCCAAAGAATGTTCAAACTACCACAGAATTGCACTCATTTCAGCTCAAAACCGTTCAGGTTAGGATTCAGTAGTATGTGAACCAAGAACTTCCACATGTACAAGCTGGATTTAGAAAAGGCAGAGGAACCAGAGATCAAATTGTCAACATCTGCTGCATCATAGAAAAAGCAAGAGAGTTCCAGAAAAACATCTACTTCTGCTTCATTAACTATGCTAAAGCCTTCGACTGTGTGGATCACAACAGACTGTGGAAAATTTGTAGAGACATGGGATTACCAGATCACCTTACCTGCCTCCTGAGAAACCTGTATGCCATGTCATGCTACCAAGCTAAGATGATTCAGCCATGTCCCTATGGACTGTAGCCCGCCAGGTTCCTCTGATCATGGGATTCTCCAGGCAAGAATACCAGAGTGGGTTGCGTGCCCTCCTCCAGGGCATCTTCCTGACCCAGTAACTGAGCCCACAGCTCCTGTAGCTCCTGCACTACAGGCAGATTCGTTATTACTGAGCCACTGGGGAAGCCTGAGAAAGCTGCATGCAGATCAAGAAGCAACACTTAGAACTGGACACGGAACAACGGACTGGATCCAAATTGGGAAAGGAGTATGTCAAGGCTGTACATTGTCACCCTGCTTATTTAACTTCCATTCAGGTACATCATGCAGAATTCCAAGCAGGATGAAGCTCAAGGTGGAATCAAGATTGCCAAGAGAAATACCAATAACCTCAGATATGCAGATTACACGAACCTATTGGCAGAAATCAAAGAGGAACTAAAGAGCCTCTTGAGGAAGGTGAAAGAGGAGAGTGAAAAAGCTGGATTGAAATTCAACATTCAAAAACAAAGTTTGTGGCATCAGGTCCCATCACTTCATGGAAAAAGGGGGAAAATGGAAGCAGTGATGGATTTTATTTTCTTGGACTCCAAAATAACTGTGGAATGTGACTGCAGTCATGAAATGAAAAGATGCATGCTCTTTGGAAGAAAAGCTATGATAAACGTAGACAGCATGTTAAAAAGCACAGACATCATTTTGCTAACAAAGTTCCATATTGTCAAAGCTACTTACTTATGGTGTTTCCAGTAGTCATGTATGGATGTGAGAGTTGGAACATAAAGAAGTCTGAGTGCTGAAGAATTGATGCTTTTGAACTGTGGTGCTGAAGAAAACTCTTGAGAGTCTCTTGGGCTATAAGGAGATTAAATCAATCAATCTTAATATTCTTTGAAAGTACTGATGCTGAAGCTGAAGCTCCAATACTTTGGCCACCTGATGCAAAGAGCCAACTCATTAGAAAAGACCTTGATGCTGGGAAAGATTGAGGGTAGAAGAAGAAGGTGGAGACAGAAGGTGAGATGCATGGATGGCATCATTGACTCAATGGACATGAGTTTGATCAAACTCTGGAAGATAGTGAAGGACTGGGAAGTGTGGCCTGCTACAGTCCATGGGTCACAAAGAATCAGAAATGACTGAGAGACTGAACTACAAAAACATGGCTGAATCCCTTTGTTGTTCACCTAAAACTATCACAACCTTGTTTGTCAATATCCAATACAAAATAAAAAGTTTAAAAAAAAATAGCTTACTAGTAACTCTTCAAAATTATAACTTAGTTTATTTTCTCCAAAACATTTACCACAATCTTGTCTATTTATGTGATTGTTTATTTTTCTTCCTTCCACTCCTAGAATACAACTCCATGGAAATGATGAAATTAATTTCCTGTTTATTGATGTATTAATAATACTTATCACATATCTGGCACACCATAATTATTACCATAAACCTCTATATTTTAGAAGTGTACTAATATATTTTTCTAGTGAACAAATAGTGAGACAATTATATTTTGTCTCAATACCAAGGCGCTCATTCTTTCAACTGCTAAGAATGCTGGCCATTGATGGTTTATATTGAATTTTTTCCCCAGTAATTGCTCTCTGATAAGGGAAGTGAGAAATAGACTTAAGGGACTAGATCTGACAGACAGAGTGCCTGATGAACTATGGATGGAGGTTCATGACATTGTACAAGAGACCAGGATCAAGACCATCCCCATGGAAAAGAAATGTAAAAAAGCAAAATAGCTGTCTAAGGAGGCCTTACAAATAGCTGTGAAAAGAACAGTAGTACATTTCAATGCAGAGTTCCAAAGAATAGCAAGGAGAGATAAGAAAGCCTTCCTCAGTTATCAGTGCAAAGAAATAGAGGAAAATGATAGAATGGGAAAGACTAGAGATCTCTTCAAGATAATTAGAGATACCACAGTAACATTTCAAGCAATGATGGGCTCAGTAAAGGACAGAAATATTATGAACCTAACAGAAGAAAAAGATATTAAGAAGAGGTGGCAAGAACATACAGAAGAACTGTACAAAAAAGATCTTCACGACCCAGATAATCATGATAGTCTGACCTCTCACCTAGAGCCAGACATTCTGGAATGTGAAGTCAAGTGGGCCTTAGGAAGCATCACTATGAACAAAGCTAGTGGAGATGATGGAATTCCAGATGAGCTATTTCAAATCCTAAAAGATGGAGCTGTGAAAGTGCCAAACTCAATAGGCTAGTAAATTTGGAAAACTCAGCAGTGGCCACAGGACTGGAAAAGGTCAGTTTTCATTCCAATCCCAAAGAAAGGCAATGCCAAGAATGCTCAACTACCGCACAGTTGCTCTCATCTCACATGCTAGTAAAGTAATGCTCAAAATTCTCCAAGCCAGGCTTCAGCAATACGTGAACCGTGAACTTCCAGATGTTCAAGCTGGTTGTAGAAAAGGCAGAGGAACTAAAGATCAAATTTCCAACATGCAGTGGATCATCAAAAGAGCAAGAGAGTTCCAGAAAAACATCTGTTTCTGCTTTAGTGACTAGGCCAAAGCCTTTGGTTGTGTGGATCACAGCTGTGGAAAACTCTTAACAAGACGGGAATACCAGACCACCTGATCTGCCTCTTGAGAAATCTGTATGCAGGTCAGGAAGTAACAGTAGAACTGGACATGGAACAATGGACTGGTTCCAAATAGGAAAAGGAGTACGTCAAGGCTGTATATTGTCATCCTGCCTATTTAACTTCTATGCAGAGTACATCATGAGAAACGCTGAGCTAGAGGAAGAACACACTGGAATCAAGATTGACGGGAGAAATATCAATAACTTCAGATATGCAGATGACACCACCCTTATGACAGAAAGTGAGGAGGAACTAAAGAGTCTCTTGATGAAAGTGAAGGAGGAGAGTGAAAAAGTTGACTTAAAGCTCAACATTTGGAACTCTAAGATCATGGAATACGGTCCCAGCATCTTTCCCAGCATCAGGGTCTTTTCAAATGAGTCAGTTCTTTGCATCAGGTGGCCAAAGTATTGGAGCTTCAGCTTAAAAATCAGTCCTTCCAATGAACACCCAGCACTGATCTCCTTTAAGATGGGCTGATTAGATCTCGTTGCAGTCCAAGGGACTAGTCATGACAAATAGATGGGGAAACAGTAGAAACAGTGGTTGACTTTATTTTGGGGGGGCTCCAAAATCACTGCAGATGGTGACTGCAGCCATGAAATTAAACAATGCTTAATCCTTGGAAGGAAAGTTATGACCAACCTAGATAGCATATTAAAAAGCAGAGACATTATTTTGCAACAAAGTTCCATCCAGTCAAGGCTATGTTTTTTCCAGTACCCATGTATGGATGTGAGAGTTGGACTATAAAGAAAGCTGAGTGCTGAAGAATTGATGCTTTTGAATTGTGGTGTTGGAGAAGATTTTTGAGAGTCCCTTGGACTGCAAGGAGATCCAATCAGTCCATCCTAAAGGAGATCAGTCCTGGGTGTTCATTAGGGGGACTGATGTTGAAGCTGAAACTCCAGTACTTTGGCCACCTCATGCGAAGAGCTGACTCATTTGAAAAAACCCTGATTATGGGAAAGATTGAAGGCAGGAGGGGAAGGGGACGACAGAGGATGAGATGGTTGGATGGCATCACCGACTCAATGAACATGAGTTTGGGCAGACTCTGGGAGTCGGTGATGGACAGCGAGCCCTGGCGTGCTGCAGTCCATGGGATCGCAGAGAACTGGACAGGAGTGAGTGACTAATCTGAACTGAACTGAAGGGAAATCGACTCACCAAGGTCATGTCTCTTCCCTAACGATAGCCTGCATCTTCTCATGGGTCAATGCAGGATTAATAAGACCGGGCCCCTTTACCTCCTAGCACATTTCTGAGAAGTCATACCAAGCTCAGCATTCTTGACAAGATTGGATGGGGCCTCTGTTGCTACTGTATTATGGTTTTACTCCTCCTTCTACTCAGTCCTGCTTCTTTCATTCTGTTAGAAGGTTGTTTCGCAAGCATTTCCAAATTAATCTCCTAAATACAATTCTCTGTCTCAGAGTCTGTTTTCATAGGGCACTTGACGGAAGACAGTTACTTCAGAAATAATCTTTTAAATCTTGCTTCTCCATCTCAACTTGCATCTAGTCTCAGCTTTATTACTTCACACTTGGCTTATTTCAACAGCCTCCAAACTGTTCTTTTGTCCTATCTACCTTCTCTCCACCACTTTTAGAATTTTAGTCATGAACCTCTAACATAGTGCTTCTTAAACTTTATTGGGTCATGGAACTCTGTGTAAATATGATAATGTTCTTGTCTGGTCCTCTATCATGCCTCATCAAGTAAATGTAATTTTGCATCTCTATATAAATTATTGCATACAATTTTCTTGGGCTAGTGTCTCCTATATCTCATCTATGGAATTTAGGAACTTCTGTTCAAAAGGCTTAGTTAGAATAACTGAGTAAGCAAAATATGCAATTATTTAAACATCCATTTCTAAGAAAAATAAAATAATAAAATTCTTCTGTATCTCTTTATTTACTGTTTTTTTTTCTTGTTTTTATTTGGTTAGTTGAAAAATATCAGTGATGTTCTTTGGCTAAACAAACAAACACAATCACCTAGAAAAATGTTTAATTTTTTTTAAAATTAATGTAGTTGACATATAATGTTATAATAGTTTCAGGTGTAAAACATAATCATTTGATATATGTATACATTGGAAAATGATCACCCCAAAAAGTTTAGTTACCATCCATCACCACAAATAATTATAATCTTTCTTGTGATGAGAAATTTTAAGATCTACTCTCAGGAATTTTCAAATATACAATGCAGCATTATAACTATAGTCATCATACTGTGTACATTACATCATCAGGACTTATTTTATAACTGGAAGTTTGTTCTCTTTGACTACTTTCACCCATTTTGCTCCCCCTGCAATAAACAATCTTTTCTCTATATCTATGAGTTAAGGTTTTTGCTTCTGTTTCTATTTTAAAGGTTCCATTATAAGTGAAGTCATGAAGTATTTGATATTTGTCTTTCTCTGTCTGACATATTTCATTACGGTAATATCTTGAAAATGCAACCATGCTGTCATATGGATTTACTCTTACAACCCTTCCAGGCTTTTTAAAGAGGCTTTTCTGTCTGAAGGAGATTGGTGTTACAGTAGTAACCCTAATATTTTTAAATCAGTAAATACTTTGTCTTCAATCAATTATATATAGTGTAAAATCATGAGAACTCTGTGAATGCAGATGGGTTAATAAAGCACCATTATAAATGGTTAATCAAATTAGTTAAAATCAAAATAGTTACAGTAAACAAGCAGGCCAGGTTTGGTTACCAAGAATGAGAAGGCAGAACAACTTATTTATTAAAGTTAACACAGTGATATATAAAGAACTGAAGTATGTGTCTGACTCATAGTCACTGACTCAAAATCAGTGAAAATCTTCAAATTATTGTATAATGATATTTAGGCCCCATTTTTTTTGCTTTGAAGATGAACTGGTTTGATTTCCTTGCTGTCCATTGGACTCTCAAGGGTCTTCTCCAGCACCACAGTACAAGCTAACTGCTGCTTTTAAATTGAAAACATCTCAAAACTTGATGGCAGCTTTAAAAAAAATTTATTTGTTCACAATTCTGTGGATCAGTAGTTTGGATTAGGCTCAGCCATGATAGCTCATCTCTGTTCTATGAGGTGTTGAGTTAGTGAGCTGCTTTCCAAGTCATGTCTGACTCTTTGCAACCCATGGACTGTAGCCTGCCAGGCTCCTCTGTCCATGAGATTCTCCAGGCAAGAATACTGGAGTGAGTTGGCATTTAATTCTCCAGGGGATCTTCCTGACACAGGGATAGAATGCACATCTCCTGTGTCTCCTACATAGACAGGAAGATTCTTTACCACTAAGCCACCTGGGACGCCCCTATGAGGTGTTGAACACATTATTAAGTGTAGGACCACAGGTGGCATAATTGGAATGTCTGATTTTACTGGCTCTCTCTTCCCAAATCATCTCCTAGCCTGGCCTTGGTCAAATGGAAATAGCATTCCTACTGCGAGAGAATGGCAGCTCTAAGTCCTTCTGAGGCCTAAGCTTAGAATGTGTACCACATCATTTCTGTTTCATTCGATTAGTCAAAGCAAGTCATAAAGTCAATCAAGATCCACAGGGTTTAGAACTAGATTCCATTTTTTGATAGAAGGAGATGAACCTAATTTGTGATCATTTGTGATTTAACAAAGTCTCAGTAGTAGTAACAGTTAAAGCTTATTGAATAATGATTACTTGATATTCACTGCAGTAATAAAAATAAAGATTCTTGAAATGATCAGGATGAAAAATATCTAAGAAATACTATTATAGGCAAATTAATGTGATAGACACAAATGTAATTATTTTGCTCCACAGAAGAAATAGAACTTTATTTAGAATACACTCTCTAGCAGAGTACCTTTTTAATTTTAAAATCATATTTTTGAAGCAACTTATGAAAATACATCTTTTATGACTAGTTTCTAATATTTGAGAAAAAACGTCATAGGATTTCAAATTTATCTCTGCTTTCTGAGAGAGATATAGATTATTTAAAAATTCATTACCTTTGGAATACCCAATTGAATAAACTGAGGGAATACATTCAGGGAACATACACAAAAAGTTTCAACAACTGATGCAATTATCTTACCAAGTTAGAGAAAAGCACAACTTTCTCTAAACACCTTAACCCTAGGACATCCATTGCAGTAGGTCAAAAAAAAAAAAAAAAAAGGTAGCTGAAAATAAATCCGTGTTAAAAGAAATATAACTCATTTTCTTCACAGAACGTATAAAATTGTTAAAATATTAATGTAGGGATAAGTCTTTATTACCCTTTTAGAAATAGTTTTCTACTAAAATAGATGAAAACATTTGGTGCTAACTAATTTAGCAGTTGTCAAGCCAATATTGCTTTGTTTGCTTTCCAGTAATTAAAACTGGGCATTCTGATGATTTCTATTAGAATTTTTCTTCTTAATGTTAAAAAAGAACCTTGTTTATAAGGTCAAATATGGAGCTTTCTTTTCAACCTGAATATGACTTCCTCCTTTGTTTAACAGAGAATAGTAATTTCTATATCACCGGAAAAATACCAAGCATAGGATAATCAAACTAATAAATTGCTCTAGTTTTCTTTTCTTATTGACTATCAGAGTCTAGTTAAGATTCAATTAAAGCCCAAAATAAAAGAAGAGAAAAAAATAGCAATAGGTCAACAAATACACAAAGCTTCTTGTGGAATTTAAATAGAGAGATTTGGCTGTGATATCTTATGATTATCCATTTGTGAAAAATATATAAACTACCTTCTCACTGTACGTAATGAACAGGTTTACTGTGTAGAATGATTATATCTTAAACTCAATTAATGTTGGCAATTTCCAACTAAAATCATCAATGTCCATAATACATGTCCTTTCTGGTGGCAAACACACTGGTAACTTACTTTGGATTTTGTTATCTAGAATAATCAGCACCAAGAACATAGAAAAATTAGTAGTACATTCTTGGTCAAAATTTTTATTTAATTTTTTTAAGAAATGTAGTTTACCAAAATCCATCTGACATTTTGAAAATTTAGCCTGCATAATAATCACATAGTAAGAATGACAAAATCAATACTTGTAGAACACTGGGCCCTATATTGGGAACTGGGAGCTGGAGGAAATATAACTATATCTATCTATATGTGTATATTATATAAGGGCTTCCTTAAAGCTCAGTTGTAAAGAATCCGCCTGCAATGCTGGAGACTCTGGTTTGATTCCTGGGTCTGGAAGATCTGCTGGAGAATGAATAGGCTACCTACCCCAGTATTCTTGGGCTTCCCTTGTGGCTCAGCTGGTAAAGAATCCTCCTGCAATGAGGAAGATGTGGGTTCGATCCCTGGGTTGGGAAGATCCTCTGGAGAAGGGGAAAGTCTACCCACTCCAGTATTCTGGCCTGGAGAATTCTAGAGACCGTATAGTCCATGGGTTCGCAAAGAGTCAGATACGCCTGAGCGAATTTTACTTTCTTTTACTTTCATATATATAAGGATATAGTAACATTTCATTTTAATTTTCACAATCCTCTGTCATAGAAATTACTATTTCTATTGCCCAAGAAAGACAACTGGGTTCTGAAAATTCAGTAAGTTATGGTGCTAAGATTTAATTTATCTTTCAAAACTTAGAGTTTCTATGTGGCAAATTAGATGAAAGTCTAAAGGATCAGGATTCACATGGGGGCTTTATCCATGAAAAACTTCATAAAGCATGCTGACTCTATTCATGTTTACTTAACACTTAACAATCTTAAGACAAATCTGGACTCCATACCCCACTGATTTCTCAAAACTGACCAGCACACCCTCTAATCTTTGAATATACATCCATATATATGTGTCTTTGTGTGCGTGTGTTGATCTTTTCTTAGGGAATGAAATAACTCATTAACTATGAGTGAAGCATGCATAGAGAAATGAAGTGATTGTGATAAGAAACAAATGATACATCTAAATTTTTAATTAAAGATGTCATATCTTTATATTACTCGGATTTAATTCATGTATTGAATTCAAACAGTTGATGTATGGCAAAACCAATACAATATTGTAAAGCACCATCTCTCTGGGTCGTCCCAGTGCACCAGCCCCAAGCATCCAGTATCATGTTTAAAAAAATTATATATATATATATATATATATAGTAAAGTAATTTACCTCCAATTAAAATAAATAAATTTATATTTTTAAAAGATGCTCAATATCACTCATTATCAGAGAAATGCAAATCAAAACCACAATGAGGTATCATTTCACGCTAGTCAGAATGGCTGCGATCCAAAAGTCTACAAGCAATAAATGCTGGACAGGGTGTGAAGAAAAGGGAACCCTCTTACACTGTTGATGGGAATGCAAACTAGTACAGCCACTATGGAGAACGGTGTGGAGATTCCTTAAAAAACTGGAAATAGAACTGCCTATGAACCAGAAATCCCACTGCTGGGCATACACACTGAGGAAACCAAAATTGAAAGAGACACATGTACCCCAATGTTCATTGCAGCACTGTTTATAATAGCCAGGACATGGAAACAACCTAGATGTCCATCAGCAGATGAATGGATAAGAAAGCTGTGGTACATATACATGATGGAATATTACTCAGCCATTAAAAAGAATACATTTGAATCAGTTCTAATGAGGTGGATGAAACTGGAGCCTATTATAGAGTGAAGTAAGCCAGAAAGAAAAACACCAATACAGTATACTAATGCACATATATGGAATTTAAAAAGATGGTAACAATAACCCTGCATGTGAGAGAGCAAAAGAGACCCAGATGTATAGAACAGTCTTTTAGACTCTGTGGGAGAGGGCGAGGGTGGGATGATTTGGGAGAATGGCATTGAAACATGTATAATATCATACATGAAACGAATCGCCAGTCCAGGTTCAATGCATGATACTGGATGCTTGGGGCTGGTGCACTGAGATGACCCAGAGGGATGGTATGGGGAGGGAGGAGGGAGGGGTTTCAGGATGGGGAACACGTGTATACCTGTGGTGGATTCATGTTGATGTATGGCAAAACCAATACAATATTGTAAAGTAATTAACCTCCAACTAAAATAAATAAGTGTATATTTTAAAAAATAAAAAATAATTGAAAAAATAAAATAAATATTTATTTTTTAAAAAATTTAAAAAAGAAGAAAAAGAAGCTATTTCCTTAAATATACATATAATAATGTGAAAGTGAAAGTGAAGTCACGACTGAGGTCGTGTCCTACTCTTTGTGACCCCATGGACTGCAGTCCACAAGGCTCCTCCATCCATGGGATTTTCCAGGCAAGAGTACTGGAGTGGGTTGCCATTTCCTTCTCCAGGGGATCTTCTCAACCCAGGGATCAAACCCAGGTCTCCCGCATTGTAGGCAGATGCTTTTACCGTCTGAGCCACCAGGGAAAGGTCTTTTAAAAACTGTGATTAATTAAATAGCTTTCTTTGTTCACTGTTATTTACACACATTAGAGCAAATTGTGTTTTAGCATGTAATTCTACTTATAAATTATTTGTTTTATGGCTTTTTTCAAAGCACGTATAATTCCAAATGCCAAGTTTACATATTGAACCTGCTACAATAGCACTTACACTTTGGTATTTTAAATGTCAGCAGTCCATTGTTGATGAGCAGCTTAACAATTCTAAAACAGTGTGTACACTTATTTAAAAGAAAGGAAAAATCAGTATGCAAATTCATGTCAATATTTCATTCTACTGCATACAAAGTGGCTATTATTAAAAGTGGTAAGTTGGAAAATGCTAGCCAGTTTCTTTCTAAACCTGTAATGTCCTAGTATATTTAACTATAATATATTTAAGCTACTGAAGACTCACTTATGCCCAAACATGAAAAGAATATTAATGTGAGCACTAAAATGTTTAATATGAGCATCAGAATGATGCTCTTTTCCTGCAGACATTATATCATATGAACAGATGGCCCACATTTTGCAGAAGAGATTTTCTATTACCACATAAAATACTCATGGTATAACTGAAAATACATAAGATTGGGAGTGAGAAAGCCTGAGTTGTAGTTTAAGCTTTTTCATCATTCTATATGTGTGATCTGTGGTAAGTCAACATAGGAAACAGAAGAAATTTGGGACTATGGATAGTGACACATTAAATGAATTAAATGGATCATAACATTTTTGAAGACATACATATGAATACAGCAAAGCAGAAAATATTTAAATGTCTCACGCATAATCAGTATACATACTGTGTAAAAATGTTATTTCAGTTATACAAATGTCTTTTGGCCTGCCAGAGTGTATGATCAATCTTTATCTAGGGAAAAAAAATGGTTCAAATGTTGAAACTGCAAGAGGATATGTGACAAGGCTTAATATTCACATAGAGAGGCTTTCTGTGGAAAGTAGAGTGGGTACCCATGTGGACCAAATGGCTTGAGTGAAGGGAGGGGCAAGTAGCTTTGTTTCTTATTGTGATTTGTGGATGGGGCTAGAGTGAGAGAAGTCTACACTTCTTTCCTGCACCAAAGGAGAGAATGTGCATGATTTTAACCACCTTCTCAGGTTTGGTGAAAGAAAAATAGTGAGTGGTTGGGCTTTAAAGTTCTCACAGTCAAACATCAAAATGGTCAGAATTTGTACTGCATATGTATGTGTATGCCCGGTCACTTCTTATTGAGAAGTAGTATAAAAAACATGTATATATAACTTTTATTTTTGAGCAGTTTTCACCATATTATATTTAGAACAGTGATCTCTGGAAGGGATATTGTGAGGATGGATTTCTAATGTCTGAGATTCCCACATACATCTTTTATCCCAGTGAAAGGGAACTTCTGCAAGTGGGAAGAGGCCCTCTGTACTAGTAAGCCTTGCTTACACAAAACGTATGGTGTGTCTTGGCCATTGCTTATTTTAAATTATTAAAATTATTCTTCAGGAATAATTGTGTAGGCGTGTGATTCCCTCTCAGCCATGTGTTACTGAAATGTAAGAATATCATGTCTACAAATATCACAGGACCTCTGGGGGGGGGTGGAATATATATATATATGTATGTATATCAGGTACTATATAAAAACTTTCAGCCAGGGATGACACTCCCTTTGAGAAGTCATACTATTAATCCTGATTGACATCATTTTCAGAAAATTCTTCGTAATTTGGAACAGCTTCCACTGATTGTTCCAGATGTCCTTGCACATATACCTTGGAGAAATTGGTATTTTGTTGCCTCTTCTTCCTTCAGTTCAGTCCAGTTCAGTAGCTCAGTCATGTCCGACTGTTTGTGACCCCTTGGATTGTATCATTCCAGACCTCTTTGTCCATCACTAACTCCAAGGGTTTACTCAGACTCATGTTCATTGAGTCAGTGATGCCATCCAATAATCTCATCCACTGTCATCCCCTTCTCCTTCTGCATTCAATCCTTCCCAGCATCACGATCTTTTCAAATGAGTCAGTTCTTCAGATTAGGGGGCTAAAGTATTGGAGTTTCAGCTTCAGCATCAGTCCTTCCAATGAATACCCAGGACTGATGGTCCATACCGTTTCTGTCCTTTATTGAGTCCATCTTTGCTTGAAATGTTCCAGTGGTATCTCTAATTTTCTTGAAGAGATCTCCAGTCTTTCCCATTCTATTGTTTTCCTCTATTTCTTTGCACTGATCACTGAGGAAAGCTTTCTTATCTCTTCTTGCTATTCTTTGGGACTCTGCATTCAAACGGGTATATCTTTCCTTTTCTCATTTGCTTTTTGTTTCTCTTCTTTTCACAGTTATTTATAAGGTCTGCTCAGACAGCCATTTTACTTTTTTGCATTTCTTTTTCTTGGGGATGATCTTGATCCCTGTCCCCTGTACAGTGTCATGAACGTCCATCCATAATTCATCAAGCACTCTGTCTGTCAGATCTAGTCCCTTAAGTCTATTTCTCACTTCTACTGTATAATCATAAAGGATTTGATTTAGGTCATATCTGAATGGTCTAGTGGTTTTCCTTACTTTCTTCAATTTCAGTCTGAATTTGGCAATAAGGTGTTCATGATCTTTGATACAGTCAGCTCCCTGTCTTGTTTTTGCTGACCATATAGATCTTCTCCATCTTTGGCTGCAAAGAATATAATCAATCTGATTTCGGTGTTGGCCATCTGGTGAAGTCCATGTGTAGAGTCTTCTCTTGTGCTATTGGAAGAGGGTGTTTGCTATGACCAGTGCGTTCTCCTGGCAAAACTGTATTAGCTTTTGCCTTGCTTCATTCTGTACTCCAAGGCCAGATTTGGCTATTACTCCAGGTGTTTCTTGACTTGCTACTTTCGCATTTCACACCCTTATAATGAAAAAGATATCTTTTAGGGTGTTTGTTCTAAAAGGTCTTGTAGGTCTTTCTCATTAATATTCCTCAAAGTAAGTGCCTGTTGGTACCAGATACTTACAACATTTTAAATCATCTCCTTAAAATTCACAATAGCACTAATAAAAACAATCAATATCTCACATTTTCAGAGTCATTGTTTAATATACCTTACTGCATACATTTTAATTTTACTGATAAAATGATAATCTGCTCCTTTAAATCTATTTAATGAAAGGTATAAAAAATTCTTCTTCCAAATGTATATATATATATTTATTAGTCTATTTTTAACTGAGGTATAATTGCTTTACAGTATTGTGCTGGTTTCTACCAAACATCAACATGAATCAGAGGTTCATGGGTTGTTACCTAGAGGTTTTAGGTTGTTACAGAGGCCCGGATTGTGTTCCCTGAGTCATTGAGTAACTTCCTTTTAGCTATCTGTTTTACACATGGTAATGTTTGTTTCCATGCTACTCTTTCCATACATCCTGCCCTCTCCTTCCTCCTCCCTGCCCCCATGTCCATAAGTCTGTTCTCTATGTCTGTGTCTCTATTGCTGCCCTGTGAATAATTTCATAAGTACCATCTTTCTAGATTCCATATACACACAAACACACACACACACACACATATATTAGTATATGATATTTGTGTTTCTTTTTGTGACTTACTTCACTCTGTATAATATGCTCTAGGTTCATCCACTTCATTAGAACTTACTCAAATCCATTCCTTTTTATGACTGAGTAATATTCAATTGTATGTATGTATCACAGCTTCTTTATCCATTCATCTGTCAATGGATAGCTAGGTTGCTTCCATGTCCTAACTATTGCAAACAGTGCTGCAATGAACACTGGGGTACATGTGCCTTTTTCTATTTTGGTTTCCATAATGTATGTGCCTAGTGGGCTTCCCTGGTGGCACAGATGGTAAAGAACCTGCTTGTAATCTCTGGTTTAGAAAGATCCTGGGATTGCTGAGTCATATATTCTTATACCCTAACCAATTGTTACCCAAATATTGACTAAGTTCTCATTGTCCAGTAACAGCTAATTAGAACTGAATCCCTATCTACATCTTATGAAAGTCCCAAACTGTCTCAGAGTTCAATGAATTCCTAGAGGATCTAGGGTTCAAGAGCTACCATTAGCTCCAGGATTCTACTTGTGCTGAAATACTTAAATTTATAAATTATTTCTCAAAGTGACATTCTTTCTATGTTTATTATGCATTGCTTTTTATAGACAAACAAAAAATCCTTGTGAGAATAGTGGTTTTATGGAAAATTGTTTCTTGTGGTGGATTGCAATGTTGCAAATAACTTTTAATATTTACTAAACTTCATACTTTATTCTTAATCCTTTAGATTTTTTTTTTAATTTAGTCATTCTTATGTTAGGGTCCTATCCTGTACCACCTTTATTTATTTAGTTTTCATGTCTACTTAGACTAACCAGGGCTGTGATAATTTTTAGACTTTTTTTTTTTTTTGACAGTTTTGAGGAGTACTGACAGAATGTGGTCCACGGGAGAAGGGAATGGCAAACCACTTCAGAATTATTGCCTTGAGAACCCCATGAACAGTATGAAAAGGCAAAATGATAGGATACTGAAAGAGGAACTCCCCAGGTCAGTAGGTGCCCAATATGCTACTGGAGATGAGTGGAGAAATAACTCCAGAAAGAATGAAGGGATGGAGCCAAACCAAAAACAATACCCAGCTGTGGATGTGACTGGTGATAGAAGCAAGGTCCGATGTTGTAAAGAGCAATATTGTACAGGAACCTGGAAAGTCAGGCCCATGAATCAAGGCAAATTGGAAGTTGTCAAACAAGAGATGGCAAGAGTGAACACCGACATTCTAGGAATCAGCGAACTAAAATGGACTGGAATGGCTGAATTTAACTCAAGTGAAGTCACTCAGTCGTGTCCAACTCTGCGACCCATGGACTGTAGACTATCAGGCTCCTCTGTCCATGGGATTTTCCAGGCAAGAGTACTGGAATGGATTGCCATTTCCTTCTCCAGTGGATCTTCCCGACCCAGGAATCGAACCCGGGTCTCCCGCATTGCAGGCAGACATTTTACCATCTGAGCCAAACATGACCATTATATCTACTACTGCGAGCAGGAATCCCTCAGAAGAAATGGAGTAGCCATCATCGTTAACAAAAGCGTCCAAAATGCAGTACTTGGATGCAATCTCATAAACAACAGAATGATCTCTGTTCATTTCCAAGGCAAACCATTCAATATCACAGTAATCCAAGTCTAGGCCCCAACCAGTAATGCTGAAGAAGCTGAAGTGGAACGGTTTTATGAAGACCTACAAGACCCTTTAGAACTAACACCCAAAAAAGATGTCCTTTTCATTATAGGGGACTGGAATGCAAAAGGAGGAAGTCAAAAAACACCTGGAGTAACAGGCAAATTTGGCCTTGGAATGCGGAATGAAGCAGAGCAAAGACTAATAGAGTTTTGCCAAGAAAATGCACTGGTCATAGCAAACACCCTCTTGCAACAACACAAGAAAAGACTCTACACATGGACATCGCCAGATGGTCAACACCAAAATCAGATTGATTATATTCTTTGCAGCCAAAGATGGAGAAGCTCTATACAGTCAACAAAAACAAGACCAGGAGCTGACTGTGGCTCGGATCATGAACTCCTTATTACCAAATTCAGACTCAAACTGAAGAAAGTAGGGAAAACCACTAGACCATTCAGGTATGACCTAAATCAAATCCCTTATGATTATACAGTGGAAGTGAAAATAGATTTAAGGGCCTAGATCTGACAGATAGAGTGCCTGATGAAGTATGGACTGAGGTTCGTGACATTGTACAGGAGACAGGGATCAAGACCATTCCCATGGAAAAGAAATGCAAAAAAGCAAAATGGCTGTCTAGGGAGGCCTTATAAATAGCTGTGAAAAGAAGAGAGGTGAAAAGCAAAGGAGAAAAGGAAGGATATAAGCATCTGAATACAGAGTTCCAAAGAATAGCAAGAAGAGATAAGAAAGCCTTCTTCAGTGATCAATGCAAAGAAATAGAGGGAAACAACAGAATCCGAAAGACTAGAAATCTCTTCAAGAAATTGAGAGATACTGAGGGAACATTTCATGCAAAGATGGGCTCGATAAAGGACAGAAATGGTGTGGACCTAACAGAAGCAGAAGATATTAAGAAGAGGTGGCAAGAATACACAGAAGAACTGTCCAAAAAAAGATCTTCATGACCCAGATAATCACAATGGTGTGATCACTCATCTAGAGCCAGACATCTTGGAATGTGAAGTCAAGTGGGCTTTAGAAAGAATCACTACAAATAAAGCTTGTGGAGGTGATGGAATTCCAGTGGAGCTATTTCAAATCCAGAAAGATGATGCTGTGAAAGTGCTGCACTCAATATGCCAGCAAATTTGGAAAGCTCAGCAGTGGCCACAGGACTGGAAAAGGTCAGGTTTCATTCCAATCCCAAAGAAAGGCAATGCCAAAGAATGTGCAAACTACCACTCAATTGCACTCATCTCACATGCTAGTAAAGTAATGCTCAAAATTCTCCAAGCCAGGCTTCAGCAATACGTGAACCATGAACTTCCTGATGTTCAAGCTGGTTTTAGAAAAGACAGAGGAACCAGAGATCAAATTGCCAACATCTGCTGGATCATGAAAAAAGCAAGAGAGTTCCAGAAAAACATCTATTTCTGCTTTATTGACTATACCAAAGCCTTTCACTGTGTGGATCACAATAAACTGTGGAAAATTCTCAAAGAGATGGGAATACCAGACCACCTGACCTGCCTCTTGAGAAATCTGTATGCAGGCCAGGAAGCAACAGTTAGAACTGGACATGGAACAACAGACTGGTTCCAAATAGGAAAAGGAGTCCGTCAAGGCTGTATATTGTCACCCTGCTTATTTAACTTACATGCAGAGTACATCATGAGAAACGCTGCCTGGAAGAAACACAAGCTGGCATCAACATTGCCAGGAGAAATATCAATAACCTCAGATATGCAGATGACACCACCCTTATGGCAGAACGTGAAGAGGAACTAAAGAGCCTCTTGATGAAAGTGAAAGAGGAGAGTGAAAAAGTTGGCTTAAAGCTCAACATTCAGAAAATGAAGACCATGGCATCTGGTCCCATAACTTCATGGGAAATAGATGGGGAAACAATGAAAACAGTGTCAGACTTTATTTTTTGCGTCTCCAAAATCTCTGCAGATGGTGATTGCAGCCATGAAATTAAAAGACTCTTACTCCTTGGAAGGAAAGTTATGACCAACCTAGATAGCATATTGAAAAGCAGAGACATTACTGTGCCGACTAAGGTCCGTCTAGTCAAGGCTATGGTTTTTCCTGTGGTCATGTAAGGATGTGAGAGTTGGACTGTGAAGAAGACTGAGTGCTGAAGAATTGATGCTTTTGAACTGTGGTGTTGGAGAAGACTCTTGAGAGTCCCTTGGACTGCAAGGAGATCCAACCAGTCCATTCTGAAGGAGATCAACCCTGGGATTTCTTTGGAAGGAATGGTGCTAAAGCTGAAGCTCCAGTACTTTGGCCACCTCATGCGAAGAGTTGACTCATTGGAAAAGACTCTGATGCTGGGAGGGATTGGGGGCAGGAGGAGAAAGGGACGACCGAGGATGAGATGGCTTCATGGCATCACTGACTCGATGGACATGAGTCTGAATGAACTCCGGGAGATGGTGATGGACAGGGAAGCCTGGCGTGCTGCGATGCATGGGGTCTCAAAGAGTCGGACACGACTGAGCGGCTGAACTGAACTGATCACATATTTTATAGAATACCCCATGATTGGGACATATCACGTGTTTTCTTATGGTTAGACTGAGGTTATGGGATTTGGAAGGTAAACTGCCATTCTTAACACATTAATTCAAAAGTACATGTTATTGAAATGACACCAATAATGGCTTCTAAGGTGGCTCTAGCAGTAAAGTACCTGCCTGCCAATGCAGGAAATGTAAGAGACAAGAGCTTAATCCCTGGGTTGGGAAGATTTCCTGGAAAGGGCATGAATACTCACTCCAGTATTCTTGCCTGGAGAATCCCATGGACAGAGGAGCCTGATAAGCTAGAGTCCATGGGGTCACAGAGAGTTGGACACAACTGAAGTAATTTATCACACACATAATGGTACTAACCTGGCTGAAGTTGATTTTGCCAGTCTATTGTTGCTTCTCTTTCCTTCATTTTCCAATCAGAAAGCCATGCCAAAATTTTAAAGCTGAGAAGGAGGTCTGCTCCACCTTATTGAGGTGGCAGCATCTATATATGTTACTAAACTGAGGTTAGGTTTCTTCCCCACTCAAAAAGACAATAATCAAGGGGCTAGTGTCCGAAGAAAGGAGAGATATTTATTCAGCAAAGTGAAATCTAGAGGGAATGTGTTCTCATGTCCCAAGACCAACTCCAAAGTTTCTGCTCAGCCATGAGAGTTTTTAAAGGGAAAAAGGGAAAGCAATCTCAGTTCGTCATAAAGGTGGGAGATTCTTTATCCATCACTTTTCCATTGTTTGCAGAGCTTCTGACTTCTATTAATCTTCCTTTGGATGTTATCCTGAAAATTTGCTAAGAGGAAAGCTGGAGGTAGAGAGTCTGTTATTGTCTAACTGCTTAGTTCTTCATTCTTAGGTTTTCCAATCCAGGAAAGGAATAAACAGTTTAGGCAAGACATTGTGTGCATTCCGTAGAGCAAAAGTCAGGAGTTAGGTTAAAAGCTACCTAGTGATCTCATTTTTAATTAAGGTTTAAGGGGAAGAGAGATAGACAAACAGGAAAGTGCCAAAAGATTTGCTCACAAATCCCCGCTTCTCAGACATTATTTCATTTCTGCGATATTAGGGACAAAGGTTCATCTTCTGTAACTTCTTCATGCTGACATAGGGTGCTATATTCTCAGAGTGGAAGATGTCAACATAGGTCTGACAATTTGAATTGCTTGTTTATGTACATAGGCAGAGTAAGCTACAATTATTTTGATGCACACACAAGAAACTATATTACTATGGACAATGATGTTAATCTCGTTCTCTTGAGGTCAGTTTATGAAACTGCACTAGCCATAGACTTAGTACTGCTCAAGGTGGAACATGCATGGACTTTCTTGTGGCTCAGACAGTAAAGAATCTGCCCACAATGCGGGAAACCCAGGTTTGATCACTGTGTTGAGAAGATCCCCTGAAGAAGGGTATGGCAATCCACTCCAGTATCTTTCCCTGGAAAATTCCATGGACAGAGGAGCTTGGTGGACACAAGCAAAGAGTTGGACACAACTGAGCAACTAACACAAGATGGAGCAACTATGTCATGGATATAGTCTGGTTATCAAATCAGTTGATCATTTTTCTAAGCAAATACAGATCATGTCAGTTGCCTATGTGCCTAGGTTTTGCTTTCTGGATTGCATGATGACTATGCTTAGCTTTGTGAAAATTTCCCAGCTGTCTTCTAAAGTAGCTGTACGGTTTTGCATTCATACCAGAAATGAGTAAGAGATCCTGTTGCTCCATATCCTTGCCAACAATTGGTATTTTCAGATATTTTGTATTAAATGATTTTAATAAATGTGTATCAGTATCTACTTGCTTTATATTTTCCTAATGGAAAATGATGTTGAACAACTTTTCATGTGTTTAATTGTCATCTATATATCTTCTTTTGTGAGCTGTTCAGGTATCTCACCATTTTGAACTGGGTTATTTGCTTTTTATTATTACGTTCTAAGAGTTGTTTATATGTTTTGCATATAAATTCATTATCAGACCTACGTTTTATAATTCACTTTTCTCAGGGTGTGGCTTTTCATTCTATAACAGATTCTTTCTCAAAGCAGAATTTTTAATTTTAGTAAAGTCTAATTTATTAATTTGTTCTTTTACATATCATACTTGTGCTGTTATATGTAACCACTCATCACTAAATTCAAGGTCATGCAGATTTTCTCATATATTTTCATCTAGAAGCTCTATGGGTTTGCATTTTACATTTAGATCTATGAGAACTGCATGCTGCATGGTATTTCAACACTGCGTAGAACTTTTTCATTAAGTATTTAAAAAGTCTAAATCTTTGACCAATCTATTACAAAGACTATTGTCTGCATACTTCACTCTGCATATATCACAACCTTGAACAATCTACCTACCTTCCCTCTCTCCTTTTCATGTTCATTTATAACATTTTATCATGTGACATTCGCCAGTGTAAGCACTTTCCAGGTCTTACCTGTATCTATGAGTTAATTGCTATTGTTCTTCTCACTTTTCAGAAATAGAAACTGAAGCACAAAGTGTGTAAGCAGCTTTGTAATGGCTGTATCAAGTTAATGGCAGAGTTAGAATTTAAACCCCATTCCTCTTCTTAACTTCTTCAATATAATAACAAATTATACTGCAATAATATAATAAAATAATATTTTTATATGGCTAATATAAAATAAGTATATAACTATTTCAAATATAATAATAAAATACAATTTTTCAGTTAATAAATTTGTCAACTATTAAATATATTTTTTCTGATTATACACACAATTTGTATACATTTATACAAATTGACTATATTCCAAATCATAAAGCAAGTTTCAATAATTTACAAAGATTCAAATGTTATAGAAATGTTTCTGGACCATAATAAATTTAAGCTATAAATCTAAAACAAGAAGGTAAATGCAAAATTTCCCTATGATTGGAAGAAAAATACTATATTCTAGGTGACCTTTATCAGCAAAATAATATCTCTGCTTTTTACTATACTGTCTATGTCGATCATTCAGTTTTCATTCCAATACCAAAGTAAAGCCATGCCAAAGAATGCTCAAACAATTGCACTCATCTCACACGCTGGTAAATTAATGCTCAAAATTCTCCAAGCCAGACTTCAGCAATACGTGAAACATGAACTTCCAGATGTTCAAACTGGATTTAGGAAAGGCAGAGGAACCAAAGATCAAATTACCAACATCTGCTGGATCATCAAAAAAGCAAGAGAATTCCATAACAATATTTATTTCTGCTTTATTGACTATGCCAAAGCCTTTGACTGCGTGGATCACAATAAACTGTGAAAAATTCTGAAAGAGATGGGAATACAAGACCACTTAATCTGCCTCTTGAGAAACCTGTAAGCAGGTCAGGAAGCAACAGTTAGAAATGGGCATGGAACAACAGACTGGTTTCAAATAAGAAAAGGAGTACATCAAGGCTGTATATTGTCACCCTGCTTATTTAACTTATATGCAGAGCACATCATGAGAAACACTGGGCTGGATGAAGCACGAGCTGGAATTAGAAATATCAATAACCTCAGATATGCACACGACACCACCCTTATGACAGAAAATTAAGAAGAAGAAAAGAGCCTCTTGATGAGTGTGAAAGAAGTAAGTGAAAAAGTTGGCTTAAAGCTCAACATTCAGAAAGGAAGATCATGGCATCTGGTCCTATCACTTCATGGCAAATAGATGGGGAAACAATGGAAGCAGTGAGAGACTGTTTTTTTGGCTCCAAAATCACTGCAGATGGTGACTGCAGCCATGAAATTAAGAGAGGCTTACTCCTTGGAAGGAAAATTATGACCAACTTAGACAGCATATTAAAAAGCAGAGGCATTACTTTGCTGATAAAGGTCCATCTAGTCAAAATAATGGTTTTTCCAGAGGTCATGTATGGATGTAAGATTTGGACTATAAAGAAAGCTGAGCTCCTAAGAATTGATGCTTTTGAACTGTGGTGTTGGAGGAGACTCTTGAGAGTCCCTTGGACTACAAGAAGATCCAACCAGTCAATCCTAAAGGAAATCAGTCCTGAATATTCATTGGAAGGACTGATGCTAAAGCTAAAACTCGAATACTTTGGCCACCTAATGTGAGGAACTGGCTCATTGGCAAAGACTCTGATACTGCAAAAGGTTGAAGGCAGGAGGAGAAGGGGATGACGGAGGATGAGATGGTTGGATGGCATCACCGACTTGATGGACATGAGTTTGAGCAAGCTTCAGGAGCTGGTGATGGACGGGGAAACCTGGCTTGCTGCAGTCCACGGAGCCACAAATAGTAGGACACTACTGAGTGACTGAGCTGAATTGAGCTTATAGGTCATAAGAGAAATATCAATGCAAATTAGAAACATATATTTCATTACAAACAGAAAGAAAATTTGAAATTTAATGACTTAATCATCTGACTCAAGAAGTTAGAAATAGGACAATTGAGTAAACTTACAAAAATGGACGAAAAAGAATATAATACAAGGGAATAAATTCACAAAACAAAAGAATAAAATTATTGTCCCCAGCCCCAAATAAGTGATTCAAATTTGAATTCCATACTGCACATTGTTGATGTTTAGTCTCTAAGTCATGTTCAACTCTTTTTGTGACACCTTGAACTGTAGCCTACCAGACTTCTCTGTCCATAAGACTTTCCAGGCAGGAATACAGAGTGGGTTGCCATTTCCTTCTCCAGGGGATCTTCCCGATCCAGAGAGTGAACCCACATCTCCTGCATTGGCAGGTAGATTCTTTACCAATGAGCACCGAGAAGCCCATACTACATTTTATGATACAAAATTTAAAATGTCAGGATTTTAATTTGAAATAAAATCAAAATTAGTTAATATTCTCACTTACAGATGAATATGTCTTTAAACTTTTTAATCTTCAATATCAAACATGTTTGCATTATTGAAGTGGGAATTTGAATTCTCGTATATGGAGCTGAAGAATGAATTTCAAGAACACTCTTGGTAGCATATGAATGACTTTTACTAAAGATAAGGGAAGTAGAAAGCTCTGAGGGGGTAAGTTAAGTTAAGTCGCTCAGTCGTGTCCGACTCTTTGCGACCCCATGGACTGTAGCCCACCAGGCTCCTCCATCCATGGGATTCTCCAGGCAAGAATGCTACAGTGGATTGCCTTTTCCTTCTCCAGGGGATCTTCCTGACCCAAGGATTGAACCCAGGTCTCCCGTATTAGAGGCAGACGCTTTAACCTCTGAGCCACCAGGGAAGCCCCTGAGGGGGTAAAGAGTGCCCCAAAGGCGGGACTTACTCCTTACCAGTGTTAATCTGTATATTTTTGGTGGCTTCCCTGGTGGCTCAGAGGTTAAAGCATCCGCCTCCAATGCGGTAGACCCGGGTTCAATCTCTGGGTCGGGAAGATCCCCTGGAGAAGGAAATGGTAACCCACTCCAGCATTCTTGCCTGGAGAATCCCATGGACGGTAAAGGCTGGTAGGCTACAGTCCATGGGGTCGCAAAGAGTCGGACAAGACTGAGCGACTTCACCCTCACCCTCATCCTCTCCTTAAACTATGTCATTTCTAACCAATCCAGTTTAAAGGTCAAAATGTTTAACTTAACATCTTTATGGCTTCTCTTGATCCTTGGATAAAGTTGCCACCCTTTTTCATGCTGCCTGGCCATTTCACAATGGACGAGATGTATGGGTTTAAGATTAATAATCACCAGTTGTTTTTCGCTCAGGCATGTGGAACAGAAGTTAATTACTGTCCTTGCCTGGATCTGAGTACTGATAATTTATCAGACCAAGGACACATTACAGGAATTCAGGACAAAGGATATAGTTTTAGGTTAATGGATCAATACATTTATTGAAAACAAGACTGGGGTTTCAGAGTCCTACAGTTACTGCCTAGCAATTTCTATCTCATTATGATACCTGGTTAAGAAAGTTTCTGGCAGTTGATTAAAAAAGAAAATCTATCCCAGTTAGTGTATTTGTGAAACTTTGTTATTCTCTTTCCATTTAGAGTTTGAAATTATGAAAGTCCCTTTAGATTCAGTTCTTGGGCAAGTGAGATTTAAAGCAATTGATTGCTAATATAAAAGAAACTTGACTCTACTTTTTACTGTAGGAGTGTAAAGAGAATCATATTGATCTGTTTTTTTACAATAATATTATATGAAAATAGATCTTCATATTCTCCAAATTCTGGAATAGACACTAAAAACAAAGAAAAAGCACCAAAACATACATTAAGAAACATAATGTACATATGTACAGTATATTTACTTTAGATTGGGTCCTTTAAAGCACACCCTGAAATGCCAGATTATTTTCTTTTCTTTCCTAAAGATTTCATGTGCAGGCTACCTTTAAGGTAGTGAGGTAAGCAGGATAAGGAAAGAAATGAGCTAAACAAAGATGTCCTTTTAAATGAAGTTTAAATCTGATGTGATGGGGTGATCTGGAATGAAATTTCACCTCAGTCATGCCACCCATGCTTGACTCAAGGGAGTGAAGGTTTTGCAGGCCTGTGCTGTTAATTAAAGGCTGACCTGAGTGAAGGGTATGGACTCCTAGAGCTGGCTCCAATCTTTCAAGGGCAATCTTCTGGTTAAGGTTTTAGGTAAGAGCTGTTAGCTCAGGCAACAGATGGTAATAGAGATTCCCAGACCATCAACAAAATCTGCTAAAAAAGCTAAAGATAATTCAGTAAAGGGAAAATATACTAAAATATGTTGAACTGTACAACAAAAGAGAAAAAAAGGAATTGAAATGATAATGCAGTATTTCTGCTTTTTACCAATTATATTAGCATACAGTTAAAAATGATGATTTGCATTGTTGAAATGTGGCAAAGCAGGTGCAATCATGTATTACTGACATTATCATAAACTATTAGCAACATTTTAGAACAATGTATATTGAGAACCTTAAAAATTTTAAACTTTCATCCTAATAAGTTCACTTTTGGTATTATTGGTCTTAATCAATAATCTAATATAGAAAAGACAATGTGCATGTGATTGTTTATCACAGTATTGCTTATATAATCTAAAATGAAAAGCAGTTTGTTTTCAACCACAACAGAATCACTAAATAAATGTTTTGTACATTTTCTGTGCAGACTGTTTTCAACCATTGAATAATGTAGTTGTGTAGATTAGATTGCAAAATGGGATGGCGCTTATTGCTCAAAGTGAAGTGAAAAAAATCAGCATTTAAATTACAAGTACACTCTGTTTTCCAGATATTGGTGGCTATGTGTAGGTGAGTTATTATGAGTATTCTTCTCTTCTTTCTCAAATTCCTTTTAATGAAATTTTATTTATATTACTCAAATATGTTTCTTTTAAATCAAAACAAGGAATTACCTTTTAAAAATAGAAAACAATTCTTAGATGTTAAATTCCCTGCATCATTCAGAGATAGATTCAATATTTGTTGTAAAACCTTCTCAAAATTTGTTGTTTAAACCAGTTCTTTTGTAGGCATTGTGCTCAGTGATAATGAAGAGCAAGGTCCCTTCTAGGTCCAACCTAGCACTTAAGGAGTTCTCAATCTTCTGAATGTTCCCATTACTCTTTCAAAGTACTTTTATTCATTTAACCTTTCAAAAACACTTCTACATTTCTATTATATGCAACATTCAACATTTTATGATCACTATTAGGAATATGAAGAAAAGTAAGAGAGATTTTACCAGTGAGAAACTCATAGATCAGTGGAGGAGAAACAACTAAAATGGGTTGAATGCCAGAATAGAAATAAGACTAAGTATTACTGGAAAAGAAGAAAAAAGAGCAAAGATACTCATATAGCATGTTTCTGAATACATGTGATTCTGTTATTTAGTGTGTCTGTCATTGCATGTTTCTGGCAGAAAAATTATTTGGAATGTCTCTCGTCTTAACAGTTCTGTGAGTGTATGAATCAATAAATGTGTTTTGTAACCTGAGATGATTCTAATTCACTTCATAATTTTCAAATTGAATTAATTCCTCGTTCTCCAAAATTCTGTAACTACTATAGATGAAGCTGACTCTCTATTTGGATTGATTAAAAACATTTATTTTCTTTTCACTAATACTTCCCATGAAATGGCACAAAGATACTGTTATACTAATGCCAACCAAAAAACAGACACACAAAAAAGACACTTTTATATCAAGTAAGAGGTTTTTTTTATAAGTAACTCAATTGAGTTTATAAGAAACTCAATACACAATGACTTTAAAAAGTAAATGGTATATATGGGGCTGTTGTCAAATTCAGGTTCATGTGCCTGAAGTTCAATGAGGCTAAACAAAACAGAACGTTGGAGTTTGGAGTAGAGAAAGATTTATTGAAGAACCATGCACAAAGAATGGGTGGCTTGAGCCCCAAAGAGAAGAACTCCCTGATGGGTTTCAAGGAAGAAGTTATTATAGGCAAAATTTGGGGGAAGAGTTGCAGGGTTTGTAACCCTCTTCTGATTTGTTGGTTGGTGAAGTAACAAGGTGGTGTTCCAGGAATCTCAATCATCAGCCTTCTGGTTCTAATCAGTCTGGAGTCAACTTACTTGTGTCAGCCTGAAGTTACTATCCTCCATCTGGATGGGGAATTTAGTATTTTTTTTTTTTAGAACTAAGATATGTATCAAATTGTTATGCAAATTTCCAAGGAAGAACTAGACCCAGGCGCCTTGATACACTATTGTTGCTTTCTGCATTCCCTTCCTTCCTTGTTTAGCAACTGTTTGAATCTACCCTTTGGAACTCAGGTAAAGTCTCTAAAACTGAATTTTTTTTTTCTATAAACAAGAAATGGTGGGGTGGAGGGAGGGTGGGGGGAAGGGAACATGGAAAGGCTTTTGTGCCCAGGAGGGCCCCACAGGGCCCTGATTGCTTTCAGGTTTAGAGAGGGTGGGTTGCATGGTTGGTTAGATTTAGAGATTTATGATACTGAAGCTTCCCAGGTGGCACTAGTGGCATCCCTGGGTTAATCCCTGGGAAGATCCCCTGGAGGAGGAAATGGCAACCCACTCCAGTATTTTTGTCTGGAGTATCCCATGGAATGAGGAGCTTGGCGTGCTACAGTCCATATGGTCGCAAAGAGTGAAACACAACTGAGTAACTAACATTGTATTGGATGATGCTGAGGCAGGAAGCAGATGGGGTTCTCCAGGGAAAACAACTGTAGTTCATTCCCTATAGACAGAAAGCCCCAAAATATCAATAGAAGGACAACTGAGAGAGGAGGATGGGTCCTGCCCAAATAAAAAATAAGATACCATATATTTTTCATTCAAGAAGTCAAGAAAACCTTCCTGATAGAAAGCTTCTTAGAGACCAAAAAGGGAAGAGGTACCACCTCATAATGGGCTTCCCAGGTAGTGCAGTGGTTAAGAACTCTCCTGCCAATACAGGAGACACAAGAGATGTTAATTTAATCCCTGGGTCGAGAGTAATCCCCTGGAGAAGCAATGGGTATCCACTCCAGTAATATTGCCTGGAAAATTCTGTGATAGAGAAGCCTGGTGGGATACAGGCTATGGGGTTGCAAAGAGTCAGATAGGACTGAGCGACTTTACACACACACACACACACACACCACCTTATAGTAAGTGATGTCAGCCTACCCATAAGCCTCTTCTCTGGAATACATCTTGGCAAAAAGATGTTTGTGCACACATGGGAGGATCCTGAAATATACTAAACATGGACTCAGAAAAAGGCAAGTCAAAATGATTGGCTAAATGAAACCTGGAATAGATGCCCCAAATAAGTGATTTAAACTACCATGAGGGTGTGAATTTCTCTCTCTTTGAATCTGCTTGTGTGACTATCCACAAGTAATGTACTCTTTTTCTCCTAATAAAGACTTTACTTGTTTCTCTTTCTGTCTTTGTGGGAATTCTTTTCCAGAAAGCCAAAGAGTCAGGGCCTTTGTCCCTGACCACTGGTCTAGTGGCTAGGATTTGGTGTTCTCACCACCATTCACCAACCTCAATCTCTGCTTGGGAACCCAAGTCACACTTCAAGCCATTGCAGTCCAAGGCCACCTGAGATCAATGCCTGCAGATTGTAGTTGTGTTTTGCTAAAATTATCTTGGCTCTTCCCTTCTCACATGTTGTCTTTATTTTGGGGCTGACTACTCTCATAGCTGGATGGCTGACAGCAGTTCCCAGATTTACATACTTCCTTATTCTCATCAAGGGGAAAGAAAGGAGCATGTCTCTTCAAAATATTTAACAAAAGTCCTACACTTCCCACTGATGAGACTTTCTCTGCCATGTGCTAACATTGACCAAATATAGCAACTACTGCTGTTAAGTCGCTTCAGTCATGTCTGACTCTGTGCGACCCCATAGACAGCAGCCCACCAGGCTCCCCCGTCCCTGGGATTGTCCAGGCAAGAACACTGGAATGGGTTGCCATTTCCTTCTCGAATGCATGAAAGTGAAAAGTGAAAGTGAATTTGGTCAGTCGTGTCTGACTGTTAGCGACCCCATGGACTGTAGCCCACCAGGCTCCTCCATCCATGGGATTTTCCAGATAAGAGTACTGGAGAGGGGTGCCATTGCCTTCTCTGAGGTGTAATGTTAATCCTACTTAAATCAAAAAGTTGTGACAGCTAACAAGCACATGTAAAGATGCTCAACATCACTTTATTAGAGAAATGCAAATGAAAACTACAATGAAATATCACCTCACACCAGTCAGAATGACCATCATCAAAAAAAAAAAAATCTACAAAGAATAAATGTTAGAGAGGGTGTGGAAAAAAATGAGCCTTCTTGCATTGTTGGTGGGAATGTAAATTCATACAGTCACTATGGAAGAGGTATGGAGATTCCTTAAAAAAATGGGAATAAAACCACAAGCAATGACCCATCAGTCCCACCAGTAGGCATATACCTTGAGGAAACCAAACATGAAAAAGACACATGTACCCCAATGGTTCATTGCAGCACTGTTTACAATAGATAGAACATGGAAGCAAACTAGATGTCCATCAATAGATGAATGGATAAAGAAGCTGTGGCATATATATACAACGATAAAAAAAAGAACACATTTGAGTCAGTTCTAATGACGTGGACAAACCTAGAGACTATTATAGAGTGAAGTAACTCAGAAAGACAAAGATAAATAAGGTATACTAACACATATATATGGAATCTAGAAAGATTAATTTATTAGCAGGGCAGCAATGGAGAAACAGATATAGAGAACAGCCTTATGGACATGGCAGAGAGGGGAGGAAGGAGAAGGTGAGAGGTATGGAGAAAGTAACAGGGAAACTTACAATACCATATATAAAATAGATAGCCAATGGAGATTTTCTGTATGACTCAG
This sequence comes from Oryx dammah, assembly GCF_014754425.2. Taxonomy (NCBI): domain Eukaryota; kingdom Metazoa; phylum Chordata; class Mammalia; order Artiodactyla; family Bovidae; genus Oryx; species Oryx dammah. The sequence goes on along the minus strand of NW_024070207.1, from coordinate 1,199,216 downwards.
GGAACTCAAACAGGGGCTCTGTAACAATCTAGGGGGTGGGATGGGGAGGGAGATGGGAGGAAGGTTCAACAGGGAGGGGACATATGTATATCTACGGCTGATTCATGTCGATCCTTGACAGAAAGCAAGAAAATTCTGTAAAGCAACTATCCTTCAAAAAAGAAAAAAAAGCTGTGACAAAATGAAAAGGGATAAAATCATGTTAAAGTGGTAACCAATCTGCTTAATACAAAGTGACATAGTATCTGATACATACTATAATAGTATTAGTCACTCAGTCGTGTCTGACTCTTTGCAACCCCATGGACTCCTCACCAGGCTCCTCCATGGACAACTCACCAGGCTCCTCCATCCACGGGATTCTCAAGGCAGTAATACTTGAGTGGGTTGTCATTTCCTTCTCCAGGGGATCTTCCTGACCCAGGGATTGAACTCGAATCTCCTGTATTGGCAGGTGAATTCTTTATCATTGAGCCACCAAGGAAGTATACATACTGATAACTACCCAACAAATTTGTTTTACTTTATTTAATTTCCCTTACATATCAAATTATTTCAACACTAAGGAGAAAACTAAAACTCATTCATGGGTTTTCAAAGGGAATAAAATCCTTTATAATTATACAATCCTGAAAATTATCCATTAAAATGTATGTGACTTGATTTATAAAGCTAGTGTTCTCCTTGTGTTTTGATTCCAATGTATATCAAGTCTAGGAGAAAAATATTATAAAAACAGGTGGAAAAGGGAGGGTGGCATGGAATTTCCCAAATGAAACATATTTTTAATCTCTGCTCTCCACCAGTTAAGAAAGTATTTTTCTGAGTAGGCTTTTTTCAATGTCCTTTTCAATTTGTGCCCTTATCCAATACCTTTTCTCCTCACTACATCAAATTGAGGTTTGGCATCTCGAAGGTCCTGTGTTAAATATTTTATAATATTGAATCATGGTCAATAGAGTCAAGTGAACTCTCTAAAACAACATACAAATGCCTGGCAACTCGATGTTATATGTGAGAATGTTTATAACACTGTATCGTTACTCAATATCCATTTCCCTGGAGTTTCCTGCTGATTTACTCTGAAATCATTAAGAAAGGAATAGTCATTAGTTAGCTTGTACTTTTATTTTCTTTATATAATTGCTTAAATGTGTCAGTTATGATTTGCTTAAGGGTAAAATCAAATGAAGTAATTTTTTCCACTTTTCCTGACAATCCAAGCCTGAAAACTTCAAGTCTATGCAAATATAGTATTTATAACAAATTATTTTAGGCAAGCAACTTCTGAAGGAGATGCAATGAATTTCAGCCTTTAGGAATTTTGAGCTATTAGGAAGTCTGGTATTGCACTAATAAAATACAAACGTTTATAGTCAGATCTTATTTCTGATACTGCTAAATGGGAACTTACAGCTTAACATAATAGGCAATTTAGCATATAAATGTGTCCCATAAAAGCAAGATGTTGGCAGTTCAAAACAATAAATGTTACCCTTCGGGCAGACTGTTACTGAGGTGTTAAAGGCCCCTGAAATTTTAATGAACTTGTTTATACTAAGAATTTCCTACACTAAATATCTTGCCTGAATTAATCCACTCCCAAATTCATGCCAGACTACAGAAGGAGACTTTCAAAAAGTTAGACCTGGAGGAACTGACCTTTTAATTGATTTATTTTGGCAAAAGTTTTATTTCAATCTTTCCCCTTCACTTTTATGTTTGCATCTGTCATCTATTCTGGTAACTCTCTAAGTGCATTCTAATGGCAATCTACTCCCCAGGACCAAGAGGAGGCATGGAATGTCTCTTAACTTGGAGAGCCATTTTCCATGCAAGTACATCACAGCATGTTCTTATAATCTAAATAATTCAAGGGTAGCTTTATTTCTTTCTCATTTTTCTAAGCAAATACAGATCATATCAGTTGCTCTTTCTAACCTTCAGTAAAGAAAAAAAAAAAAAACTGTCTTCACAGTAGAATTCATTGAAAAGGGAATCCAATTTAAAATGATTGAATCAGGTCTCCAGAAGAGATACTTGAAAATAGATAGAAACTCTTAAAAGCTCCATAATATCAAGTAAAAAATGTCCAGACTCTTTGAAGCCATTCAAACTGTTGACCAATCATTTCCTGTCAAACTTTTGCCTTGTTTTTCTAAGTGTTCACCAACCTATTAGTTCTCTTACCAGTCTTACTGATCTTTTCCTGTATCTTTAGCTGACTCCTCTTCCATGGTTCCCCACATCTTAAAGTGAGATATTTTTGCAATTTACCCTAGTTCCTCTTTACCTTTTTTTTTTCCTTTCTTTGTTTAGGTTTATTCCATTACCACCAGAGAGTTTCAGTTATACCTATGAAATTGACCTCACAATCTGTGTATCAAGCCCTTCTTATCATTTGAGTCTCAGATGTAATTTTTAGTTTGCACTGCTTCTCAATATTTGAAAGTGAAAGTGAAAGTCACTCATTTGTGTCCAACTTTTTGTGACCCCATGAACTATACAGTCCATGGAATTCTCCAGGCCAGAATACTGGAGTGGGTAGTCTATCCCTTCACCAGCAGATCTTCCTGACCTAGGAATCGAACTGGGGTCCCCTGCATTTGAGGCAGATTTTTTACCAGTTGAGCTACTAGGGAAGTCCTCTCAATACTTAGATAGATTATTAATAAACTTAACAAATACAGAACTTAATATATCTTTTTTTTAATATAGTGTTATAAGAAAACCACAGGCCTCCAATGGCATCATGTGTGCTAAAGCCCATGATGCCAAAACTAGATTTAATACTTGATCTAATTGCAGATTAAATGCAATCTTAATGAGCCAGTATGGAATTTTTTGTCATGAACCAGTAAGGTCATTTGTCTTGGGCCTCTCCACCCCCCAGAGGAAGAAGTATTTTGCATGGTAAATCCCTTGCTTTCCTTTCCCTCACTAAAAGATGTCTAAACCAAAAAGTACACTTTTTAAAAAATTTTGTTAATAGCTTTTCCTTCTGCCTATAAAAATTTCCCATTTTGTTCTCAGAACTCTTTTATAGCTCCTAGAAGAGAAGCTGCCCAATGCATGAATTACTGAATAAAGCCAATTAGATCTTCAAATTTACTTAATTGAATTTTGTGTGTGTGTGTGTGTGTGTGTGTGTGTGTTTAACACTAGTTCAGTTCAGTTCAGTTCAGTTCAGTCGCATGTCCGACTCTTTGCGACCCCATGAATTGCAGCACGCCAGGCCTCCCTGTCCATCACCATCTCCCGGAGTTCACCCAAACCCATGTCCATAGAGTCGGTGATGCCATCCAACCATATCATCCTCTGTCGTCGCCTCTTCCTCCTGCCCTCAATCCCTCCCAGCATCAGAGTCCTTTCCAATGTGTCAACTCTTCACATGAGGCGGCCAAAGTACTGGGGTTTCAGCTTTAGCATCATTCCTTCCAAAGAACACCCAGGATTGATCTCCTTTAGAATGGACTGGTTGGATCTCCTAGCAGTCCAAGGGACTCTCAAGAGTCTTCTCCAACACCACAGTTCAAAAGCATCAGTTCTTCAGCTCTCAGCTTTCTTCACAGTCCAACGCTCACATCCATACATGACCACTGGAAAAACCATACCCTTGACTAGATGGACCTTTGTTGGCAATGACTCTGCTTTTGAATATGCTATCTAAGTTGTCATAACTTTCCTTCCAAAGAGTAAGTGTCTTTTAATTTCATGGCTGCAATCACCATCTGCAGCGATTTCAGAGCCCAGAAAAATAAGTCTGACACTGTTTCCACTGTTTCCCCATCTATTTCTCATGAAGTGATGGGACCAGATGCCATGATCTTCGTTTTCTGAATGTTGAGCTTTAAGCCAACTTTTTCACTCTCCTCTTTCACTTTCATCAAGAGGCTTTTTAGTTCCTCTTCACTTTCTGCCATAAGGGTGGTGTCATCTGCATATCTGAGGTTATTGATATTTCTCCCAGCAATCTTGAGTAAATAATGATAAATTTTCAGGGGTTGTTCTAAGCGCTTTCCATAAAATAAAGCATTAAATTCTGAGAACAACCTTTTGAAGTAGGTACAATTTTTACCATCATTCCCATTTTATAGAAAAGTAAACTGAGGTACAGAAAGTTTCAATGAATGCCAATGGTCATACAGCTGGTAAATAGTAGAGCAAGGATTTGAAAATGAAAATCTAGCACTAGGGTCTTTGTTCTTAACTACTTTGTTTTGCTGCATGTTTTCAATTAAAATTAATAATATATTCTATTGACTTTACCTCTATTCCTCTCACATCAACCTTTATAATCTTTTTTTTTTTTTTTACCTTTTCTTGTTACTCCCCCTCCTCTTCCCACATCAGATCATTTGCTGAATTAACAGGTCTTGTATTTCTACCATTTCAGGTTTGTTTTTACTTTTTGTGAGCAAGTAGATTCAATTTGCTTTCCTGACTGCAGCATCTTTCTTTACTAACTTAGGAGTGGGTAGATTAATTTTACTATAGCACAACTCTAATGGAGTTTCTAACAAGTTTCTTTCTACTTACAGAAAAACAAAAACAAAACAGACTCTTCAAACTGAAATCCATGTTTCTCCACAATATATGGCTCCAACATACTTTTCTAAGCTTATTTATTACATTTCTAATGCATCAGATCGATTCCTCAGTTATTTTTAACTGCTTGTTACTGTGTTTTATAATTTCCTCATGTAATTCTATCCCTAAATTCCTAGTTATTCATTTTCTAGTCTTTATGCACTACAAATATAAACTGTTAGTCTCTTCCTTTTCTACTTACAACTCAGCAGATAGCGCTATTCATCTCCAATATATAGGCTCAGTCCTTTCCATTTTAGGGGCCAGAAGCAAACAATCCTACTGATATATTAAAAATGTTATTTTGTGGTTAAAAATATTAGCAAACAATAAATAACTAGTAAAAGAAATATAAATGTCATTAATAGACTTTCAATATTGTTTTAAACTTTAAAAATCAATATTAAAATGATAGCCAACATTATGTGAGATGGTCAGCTTCAAAACTTGTGATGAGAATTATTTATTTTTTTACTATACCACTAAAAATTTTATTCAGAAATCCATCTTTATTGGTTTTGCTGTTGCTGTTTAAAAAATTACCATTATGAACCAGTTTGTTTAATCAACTACACTTTCTAGCAGACATAGAGTAAAAATGGTATGGCTTAGACTTGCCCACATCTTTCATGGTCTCTTCACCACCTTCTGTAGGCAGTCTAGTCCCCACACATAGACCTTGACCTCCATCTGTGTTTCTTGTGATGGTGTCAGTACAACTCTCATCACAATTCTCTAGAATTGGGCTTCAAATGCATGAAGTTGCAAAAGCCTTCTCCTGCACTACACACTCCCTTTTGATACTGGTGGTAGCAGGCTTCTCTGTCCCAGGGGAGAGCTCAGCATGCATGCACTGTATGTTAAACCAATAGTTATTCAAGTCAATCACAGCCATTTCTGTATATTCTTCTGGATGAAATTTGACATACACATTTACAATTGGTGATCTCCAAGTTTATCACAGATATTCTTCTCTTCAACTTAGTTCTATTTTTCTGTTTCTGTAAAAACCTCCTCAAAAAGTTCATTATAATATACTTACCTTTTGACACCACTCATAGCACAACACAAACTGTCAGCAGGCAATGAAGAGCTTTGAAGGTTATGGTACATGTTCAAGCAGAGAGTGGTCTAGTAAATTTACTGCATGACTGAGTGCATCTCTTTCCATGAAGATGTACTCTAATTTTGAAATAAAATGAACAGTTGACTTTGTCTTTCTTGGTGCCAAAGATGGAGACCAAGTAGCCTTTCATTTCCCACCTGCCACTGCCAACACTGTTGCCTGCACAGCTGAACTTCTTTGAAGGAAATTTAAATTGGGATTACCTCTGGGGAAAGTAATTGATGAATTTAAAACAACAGTCTATAATAGAAAACAAATTAAAAATTAAATATTAATAATAATAATCTCTAAGTTAAATATGGAGTATCTACTCTATTGAATTATTCATATGTATATGCACTGAGATTAGAAGAGTCTTTAAGGGATACTGCCAATTGTAAAGGAAAGGTTGCAGAATGATGAGCACTATATTTGTATAAACATATACAGATAAAATACCTAGTACTCTGTATTGCTATGATGATAGTTTGTTGTTCAGTCACCCACTTATGTCTGACTCTTTGCAACCCCATGGATTGCAGCATGCCAGGCCTCCCTGTCCCTCCTCATCTCCCAAAGTTTGCCCAAGTTCATGTCCATTACATCAGTGATGCCATCAACAATCTCATCCTCTGATGCCCTCAAGATTACATTTATTGTCAAATAAGTATACCAAAAACCTCTTGTAATATTAAAATTTTATGTTTAAAAATGTTATACCCTTTGTTGTGGTTTATCTTATTCTAGAAAAATATTTTGGGTAGATAATTAGAAAAAACACAAAAATGAATATAAATTTATATTTGAATTATAACGTAATTATAATTCTAAGGTTCAATATTAGTGTAATATAAAATAAATTTTGGTATGCAAATATTGTGCTTTGAAAACCATACCTAAATATTTATAATATGATAAATATAAATAGTTATAGTTTATATCTCCAATGTCAAACATGGGGCCTGATACTAGCAAATCAATTTTTAAGAAATGCATGTGCATATATTATAGTATTAATTGGAAAAATAAAAGATAGCATACATGTTCAGAGCTTAGAGGTAAGTTGACTAAAATGATTATTGATGGTTTATGAGCATAAGAATATTTTAACTATTATCCATACACATATTTCTTCCACAAATGATTTGTTGTAGTAAAAAGAATAAGAGTCCCCCAAAAAAGCCGTTACAAACTTATTAAAAAGCAGAGAAATCATTTTGTCAACAAAGGTCCATCTAGTCAAAGCTTTGGTTTTTCCAGTAGTGATGTATGGATGTGAGAGTTGGACCATAAAGAAGGCTGAGTGCCAAAGAACTGATACTTTTGAAGTGTTCAAGCAGACTCTTGAGAGTCCCTTGGACAGCAAGGAGATCAAACCAGTCAATCCTGAAGGAAATCAGTCCTAAATATTCATTGGAAGGACTGATGCAGAAGCTGAAGCTCCAGTACTTTGACCACCTGATTCAAAGAGCTGACTCACTGGAAAAGATCCTGATTCTGGGAAAGATTGAGGGCACAAGGAAAAGGGGGCAACAGGGTATGACATAGTAGGAAGTCATCACCAACTCAATGGACATGAATTTGAGCAAACTCCGGGAGACAGTGAAGGCAGGGAAGCCTAGTGTGCTTCAGTCCATGGGGTTGCAAAGAGTCAGACATGACTGAGGGACTGAACAACAACAAATATGTCCATGTCTTAATTCCCAGAACTTGTTAATATGCCACCTGCCTAGTAAAAGGGACTATAGAAGTATGATTAAGATTAAGGACATTGAGAAAAGGAGATTATTCTAGGTTATGGAGGTGGGCCCACCTTATCAAAAGAGTCTAAAAACAAAAGAATGTTTCCCAGCTGCAGTCAAAGAGAGATTTGTATCAATGTGTCAGAGAGATTTGACATTAATGGTTTAAAAATGGAGGAAAGAAGACACAAGCCAAAGGATGAGGGTGATCTTTAGAAGCTGAAAGTGATTCTGTCCTAGAACCTCCAAGAAAGGAATTTAACCTTGCTGACAGCTTAATTTTAGTTCAGTGAGACCCATGTTAGATTTGTGAATCCACAGAAGTATAAGGTAATAATTTGTGTTCTTTTAAGCCAGTACATTTTTGGCAATTTGTTATGGCTTCAATAGAAAACAAATATATTTGTTGAATACAAATTCAAAGTATAGACATGCACACAAAAAATCATCTTTAATCCCATATTCAGATATAACTACCATAACATTATATATACTATAGCATTTTCCTTTATATATGTAACATATCTCAGAAAAAGGCAACTTCATTCTTCCAGTTTCTCAGGTCAAAACCCTTGGGGTCAGTATTTCTTTTTTTTTTTTTTTCCTGTCTTATATACAACATTCTATTAATCCACTCTATATTTGTAATAATCTAACCATTCTCACCATCGCCAAATACTACCTGATCCAAGCCACCATTAGCTCTCACTTAAAGTTTACAGGAACGTCGCTCAGTAGTGTCCGACTCTTTGCGGCCCCATGGACTGTAGCTTACCAGGCTCCTCTGTCCATGGGATTTTCCAGGCAATAGTACTGGAGTGGGTTGCCATTTCCTTCTCCAGCGGATCTTCCTGACCCAGGGATGGAACCTGGGTCTCCCGCATTGTAGACAGACGCTTTACCGTCTGAGCCACCCGAGAAGTTCCACTTAAATTTTAATAGCCTCTAAATCTTTTCCCTGCATCCATACTTGTCCATTCACCATAAAACAGACAGAATCATCCTTTACAAATATATATCAGTCACCCTCTAAAGATATTCTTTCTTTCAGAATAAAAGTTAATTCCTCACTGTTGCTTACGAGTCCCTAGAAAGATGTGGCCTTCAGCTGCTTCTCTGATCTCATTTCCTATTGCTTTTCAGTCTCAGTCATTCCTCTCCAGCCATTTACCCTGAATGCTTTTTCCTCCAATTACCAATCATGTTCAAAAAACAGGACCTTTACACTCACTGATTCTTTTGCCTATAACATTTTTCCAAAAACATCTATATGGCTCAATTTCATTTCACTTAGGTTCATGCTCAAATATCATATAACCCAATGGATTTCTGTGACCTCCTTCTATCAAATAACACTATTTTCCTTATGTTCTCTGTCTCTTTACTTTACTTTATTTTTCCTCATAAAACTCACCACTACCTGAAATAAAATATATGTATTTCAGATATTGTATATGAAATTGTATGTTTATATGCATTTATTTTTTAAGTATTTTATTAGAATTTGTGGGTTTTTTCTTATTTTTCAGGATATATAAATAACATAAATGTTTTTCTCTTGTGTTTTTGGAAGCACATGATTATGAAATGACCTCTTCCTAACTACTTTGTTAGTGTATGCCTTTGACTTTGAGGCTTTTATGCATATTGTCACTGTGAAAGCTGTTGGTGTGCCTCAGTGTAGGATTTTGAGGTTTTCTTTTGGTATTTATCTTTCTTGGTGGCCTCTGAGATTTCTGTATCTGTGGTTTTGTGTCTGACATTAATTTGAATTCTTAGTAATTATTGTTCAACTATTTTTCTGTTTGTCTTTTTTTCTCCTCCTTGTATTCCCATTATGTGTACCACAGACCTTGGATATTCTCTTCTGGTTATTTCAGTCTTTGTTCTCTTTACTTTTCAGTTTTGAAGGTTTCTTTTGAGATATTCTTAATCTCAGAGATTCTTTCCTCAGTCATATCCAATATATTAATAAGCCAAGCAGAGATAATTCTTCATTTCTGTAACAGTGTTTTTAATCATTAGAATTTATTTTGGTTGTTTCCTAGAATTTTCATCTTTCCGCTTGCATTACCATATGTTCTTGCATGCTGTCTGCCTTATTCATCAGAGCTGTTACCATGTTAATTATAATTGTTTTAAATACCTAGTTTGACAGTCCAACATCCCTGCCATATCTGGTTCTGATGCTTGCTCTGTCTGTTCATGTTATGTTTTTTGCCTTGTCTGCATTTATGTGTTTTAATTTTTTCTTAGTGACTGGAAATGATGAATTGGGTAAGAGGAACTGCTATAAATAGGACTTCAGAAGTGTGGCAGTAAGGTGTGTGTGGTGGTTGGGGGGCTAACATACTATAGTACTATGATTATGTAACAGTCTTTTAATGAGTCTATGCCTGTGGACTATGAACTTCATAATCTTTTTGTGTTTTTCTCCCCACTTAGGTGGGACAGGATGGTTAGAGTGTGCTGGAATTGCAATTCATCAATTACTGTACAGTTCTTACTATTCCAACACAGGTTCCCTAATTGACTTCTGCTCATGAGTCTCTTCTCTGGAAAGCTCTGACTCCTTGACACTTGACTGTTTCTTCAATTTAGGAGGCAGCAGTTTGTCCTGTGTCCTTCCTAGTCTTCTAGATCTAATAAGAGTTGTTCATTTTTCGATCTGTTCAATGTTTTACTTGTTAGTGTGGAATGTCAACTTCCAAGTTCCTTACATGTAGGACTAGAGATTGGAAGTCTGTAGAATTTTTTTAAAAATTTACTCCAATTGCTTTATATTCAAATATCCTCATATGTGAGTTTTTTTTTAATTGCTTTTCAATAAGATAAAAATGTCAAGAATATATTTTTTCACAAAGAGTACATGAGATAAACAATCTTTGTATTTTCAATAAGTCATTTTGGATATCTTCACACCTGAATGAAAACGTAATAGGGTATAAAATAGATGGATGACAACTTTCACTTTCTGTAAACCTTGTTTGACATATCAAATACCTTTATTATATTTAAATAAACTATTTGTCTATTTTTAAAATAATACATACCATTTTGAAGATAGTGGCTTTATGATACATTCTAATAGTTGGTGAAGTTTGTCCTCATTATTTGCATTTTTTGTTATTGTTTTAGATATTTTTGTTCAGTTGCTAAGTCATATCTGACTCATTGTGACCACATGATCTGCAGCATGCCATGCTTCCCTGTCCTTCACTATCTCTCAGAGTTTTCTGAAACTCTTATTCATTGAGTCTGTGATACCATCCAACCATCTCATCCTCTGTCGCCCCCTTCTCCTCATGCCCTCAATATTTCCCAGCATCAGGGGCTTTTCCAACAGCTCTTCACATCAGGTGGACAAAGTTTTGGAGCTTCAGATTCAGCAACAGTCCTTCAAATGAATATTCAGGTTTTACTTCCTTTCAGTTCAGTTCAGTCACTCAGTAGTGTCCAACTCTTTGCAAGCCCACGAACCACAGCACGCCAGGCCTCCCTGTCCATCACCAACTCCCAGAGTTTACTAAACTCATGTCCATTGAGTCGGTGATGCCATCCAACCATCTCATCCTCTGTCGTCCCTTTCTCCTCCTGCCCTCAGTGCCTCGCAGCATCAGAGTCTTTTCCAATGAGTCAACTCTTCACATGAGGTGGCCAATGTATTGGAGTTTCAGCTTCAGCATCAGTCCTCCAGTGAACACACAGGACTGATCTCCTTTAGGATGAACTGGTTGGATCTCCTTACAGTCCAAGGGACTCTCAAGAGTCTTCTCCAACACCACAGTTCAAAAGCATCAATTCTTCTGCACTCAGCTTTTTTTATAGTCCAACTCTCACATCCATACATGACCACTGGAAAAACGATAGCCTTGACTAGACGGACATTTGTTGACAACGTAATGTCTTTACTTCCTTTAGGATTGACTGGTTTGATTCCTTACAGTCCAAAGGCCTCTCAAAAGTCTTCTTCAGTACCACAGTTTAAAACCATCAATTCTTCAGTGCTCAACCTTCGTTATGGTCCAGTGCTCACATCTGCATGCTTAGTCACTCAGTCATGTCCAAGTCTTTGTGACCATATGCACTGTAGTCCACCAGGCTCCTCTGTCCCTGGGGATTCTCCAGGCAACAATACTGGAGTGGGGATTTTCCTGACCCAGGGATGGAATACTGGTCTCCTTCATTGGAGGCAAATTCTTTACCATCTGAGCTATCAGGGAAGCCCAATGAGTCTGTACATGACTACTGGAAAAATCTTAGCTTTGACTAAACAGACCTTTGATGCTCACACATTTATTATTTTATATAATCATTTAAATTATTTTAAGCCAATTAAAAAATTCCAGCCCCAAACATTTGCCTTCTAAATGAAATTGCATTAAATTCATAAATTAACTTTGTCAGAATATTTTCATAGTACTTACTTCTTTTCTAAAAACATGACACTTTTTGACTTTTTCTGATATGATTTTATGTTCTTTAATTTGATGTTTTGGTAACAGTTTTATCAAGATATGATTCACACATAACACAACTTACCCATTTAAGTGTCTGATTTAATGACTTTTAGTATATTCACAGAGTTGTGCAACAATCATTACAATCAATTTTAGAATATTTTCATTATCCCTCAAAGAACACTATAAACTTGAACTATCTTCCTACAATCATCCCCACTTTCCCTAGCCTAAGGGACCCATTACTGCCCTCTGTCTCTATGGATTTGCCAATTGTAGATTCAATATAAATGGAATAATTATGTGTGGACTTTTGTGGGTGGCTTCATCCCCTTAATATAATGTTTTTAAGTAAGGTTCATATGAGTTGTAGCATGTAGAAGTATTCCATTGATTTTTATTGCTGAATAATATTTCATTATGGACATCAGTTCACTTCAGTCTCTGAGTCATGTCCGACTCTTTGCAACCCTATGGACTTCAGCACACCAGGCTTCCCTGTCCATCATCAACTCCCAGAGCTTGCTCATACTCATGTCCATCATGTCAGTGGTTGCCATGCCCTCCTCCAAGGGATCATCCCAACCTGGGATTGAACACAGGTCTCCCACATTGCAGGCGGATTCTTCATCCTCTGTCATCTCCTTCTCATCCTGCCTTTAAACTTTCCCAGCATCAGGATCTTTTCCAATGAGTTAGTTCTTAACATCACATGGTCAAAGTATTGGAGCTTCAGCTTCAGCATCAGTCCTTGCAATGAATATTCAGGACTGATTTCCTTTAGGATTGACTGGTTTGATCTCCTTGCAGTCCAAGGAACTATCAAGAGTCTTCTCCAACACCACAGTTCAAAAGCATCAATTCTTCAGTGCTCAGCATTCTTTATAGTCCAACTTTCACATCCATACATGATTCCTGGGAAAACCATAGCTTTGACTAGATGGACCTTTGTCAGTAAAGTAATGTCTCTGCTTTTAAATGTGCTGTCTAGGTTTGTTATAACTTTTCTTCCCAGGAGCAAGTGTCTTTTAATTTCATGACTGAAATCAGCATTTGCAGTGATTTCGGAGCCCAAGAAAATAAAGTCTGTCACTGTTTCCATTGTTTCCCCCTCTATTTGCCATGAAGTGATGGGACCAGATGCCATGATCTTTGTTTTTTTTGAATGGTGACTTTTAAGCCAGCTTTTTCACTCTCCTCTTTGACTTTCAAGGCCTTCCCTCATAGCTCAATTAGTAAAGAATCCTCCTGCAATGCAGGAGACCCTGGTTTGATTCCTGGGTAGGGAAGATCCCCTGGAGAAGGGATAGGCTACCCACTCCACTTTCTTGGGCTTCCCTTATGGCTCAGACAAAGAATCTGCCTGTAATGAGGGAGACCTGGGTTTGATCCCTGGGTTGGGAAGATTCCCTGGAGAAGGGAAAAGCTACCCACCCCAGTACTCTGGCCTGGAGAATTCTATGGACTGTATAGTTCATGGGGTCTCAAAGAGTTGAACACAACTGAGCGATTTTCACTCCTTTGTAAATGAAATGTTCACTCCTTTCACTTTCATTAAGAGGTTCTTTAGTTCCTCTTCACTTTCCACCATAAGGGTGATGCTATCTGCATATCTGAAGTTATTGATATTTCTCCCTGAAATCTTGATTCCACCTTGTGCTTCATCCAGTCCAGCATTTCAAATGATGTGCTCTGCATATAAGTTAAATAATCAGAGTGACAATATACAGCCTTGACGTACTTCTTTCCCAGTTTGGAACCTACATTTGATTATTCATTCATTAGTTGATAGATAGTTGGGTTGTTTTCATTTTTTGGCTATTATTAATATCATGAACATCCATGTACAAGTTTTCATGTGGACATATGCTTTCATCTCTCACGTATATAACTTCGAGCAGAATCGTTATTGTTGTTGAGTCTCTAAGTTGTGTCTGACTTTTGCAACCCCATGGACTGTAACCCACCAGGTTCTTCTCTCCTTGATATTTCCCTTCAAGAGTACTGGAGTGAGTTGCCATTTGTTTCTCCAGAGGATCTTCCCCACCCCATGGATCAAACCTGTGGCTCCTGCATTGGCAGGCAGATTCTTTATCACTGAGCCCCAATATTATTGCTAGGCATATGATGAATCTGTGCTTAAGATTTTGAAAAACTGCCAGACTGTTTTCCAAAGTGTCTGCACCATTTTATATTCCCTCCAGTAGTGTGTAAATGTTCCTATTTTTCCACATCATTGTCAACAATTTTCTTCTTTGTTCAGTTCAGTTCAGTTCAGTCACTCAGTTGTGTCGGACTCTTTTCAACCCCATGAACCTCAGCACGCCAGGCCTCCCTATCCATCATCAACTCCCGGAGTACACCCATAGCCATGTCCATCAAGTCAGTGATGCCATCCAGCCATCTCATCCTCTGTCGTCTCCTTCTTCTCCTCCTCTCAATATTTCCCAGCCTCAGGGTCTTTTCCAATGAGTCAGCTCTTCCCATCAGGTGGCCAAAGTACTGGAGTTTCAGTTCAACATCTTCTTTGTTACAGCAACTCTATTGGTTGTGAAGTGGAATCTCACTGTGGTTTTGATTTGCATTATCCAAGTGATTACTGATGTTGAGCATCCTTTCTCATATCTATTGATCATTTGTATGTATTCTTTCATGGAATGCCAACTCATATTCTTTGCCAATTTTACAATTCTATTCAGTTCAGTTCAGTTGCCTAGTCGTATCTGACTCTTTGTGACCCCATGGACCCACGTCAGGCCTCCCTGTCCATCACCAACTCTCAGAGTTTACTCAAACTCCTATTATTTGTCTTTTATTAGGTTATAAGAGATATGATTGGCAAATATATTCTCCCATATTATCTCCCATTCTATGAGTTGTATTTTCACTTTCTTGATGGAATCATTTGAAGCACATTTAATTTTTTTTTAATAGATTGTAATGAAATCCAACCTATTTTTTCCACCTGGGCTAATTCACAGTAAAGACAGAAGAGTCTCCATTAGTAAAACAGGGCATGACCCATTCTGTGAATACTTTTAAAACCTCTGCTTGTATAATATTTAATAATGTTTTATTGGCCAAAGCAATTCACATGATCAAGGTGAAACTCAGAGTTAGAAAGATATCTTTAATGGGAGGAATGGAGATTTCCCTGGTGATCCAGTGCTGAGATTCTGCACTCCCAATGTGGGGGTCCTGAGTTTAGTTCTTCACCAAGGAACTAGATCCCACATGCCATAACCAAAACTGCATGGTGCAGCTAAAAGATCCTGAATATTGCAATAAAGACTGGAGATCCCACATGCTGCAACTAAGATCTGGCACAGCAAAGTAAATAAATAAAAATAAATATTTACTTAATGAGAAGAAAGAAAAAGTAGGGTGGCTTATTTTAACAAAATATATTGCATCCTAATTTAAGTGATGCTTCAACTGTGATGTTTCATTCCACATTTAACAAATAGAACTCTGAAATTGTCTAATCTCAGCTCACAATACTTTTTTGAACACTGATTCTTTTTTTCTGAGTCAACTATACAATTTTCATCTATATGTTGCTTATCCTACTATCTACTACAAAAAAAAATCTGGAATGTTTTCAGACTGAGCCACCCCAGATATAACACTTTGTTATTACTGTAATTTTTAAGGACACCTAACATGCTGTGGTTTATCTTGCATTTATTTACATATTTGTATTTGCTACTAGATCATAAATAACCTGGAGGGAAGGAGCATATATTACTTTTCTAGCTCTGACAGTCTTGCACAAGACCCTGTGTCTCTATATTTGGAGAAACCACTGAACCAGAGCCCAAATTCTCATTGTTTTTTGTTTCTTTTGTTTTGTTTTGTTTGTTAGTTTAATTAGCCTTGCCACACTTCCAGGTAAAAGATTTGGCTATATAGATGTTCCATAAGTTATTTACCAAAATTACAGTTTAGATTGGTCTATGGTTGTTTTGGGGCTTCCCAAGTGGGATGCTAATGCTGAAACTCCAGTACTTTGGCCACCTCATGAGAAGAGTTGAATCATTGGAAAAGACTCTGATGCTGGGAGGGATTGGGGGCAGGAGGAGAAAGGGACGACCAAGGATGAGATGGCTGGATGGCATCACGGACTCGATGGACGTGAGTCTGAGTGAACTCCGGGAGATGGTGATGGACAGGGAGGCCTGGTGTGCTGCGATTTATGGGGTCGCAAAGAGTCGGACACGACTGAGTGAGTGAACTGAACTGAACTGATGGCCCATATCATGAAATGAGAAAATACTGTTGAAAAAAAATGATGCCAATAGATTTGCTTGATGCAGGGTTAGCATAAACCATCAATTTGTAAAAAAAAAAAAAAAAAAAAAAAACCAGCATCTTTGATGTGCAATAAAGGGAGGTACAAGAAAATGATGTCTGTCTGTATATCATTTGTCCTTAGAGGTATGATGCTCAACAAATTTTTAACGCACAATTTCATAGGAGAGCTGAATAAAATAATGTATATAAAGTGCTGGGTGAATAGTCAGGACTCAGTAAATGTTCAGTTCAGTTCAGTCACTCAGTCGTGTCCGCCTCTGTGACCCCATGAATCGCAGCACACCAGGCCTCCCTGTCCATCATCAACTCCCAGAGTTCACTCAGACTCACGTCCATCGAGTCCATGATGCCATCCAGCCATCTCATCCTCGGTCGTCCCCTTCTCCTCCTGCCCCCAATCCCTCCCAGCATCAGAGTCTTTTCCAATGAGTCAACTCTTCGCATGAGGTGGCCAAAGTACTGGAGTTTCAGCTTCAGTATCATTCCTTCCAAAGAAATCCCAGGACTGATCTCCTTCAGAATGGACTGGTTGGATCTCCTTGCAGTCCAAGGGACTCTCAAGAGTCTTTTCCAACACCACAGTTCAAAAGCATCAATTCTTCAGTGCTTAGCTTTCTTCACAGTCCAACTCTCACATCCCTACATGACTACTGGAAAAACCAGTCTTGACTAAATGGACCTTTGTTGGCAAAGTAATGTCTCTGCTTTTGAATATGCTATCTAGGTTGGTCATAACTTTCCTTCCAAGGAGTAAGTGTCTTTTGATTTCATGGCTACAATCACCATCTGCAGTGATTTTGGAGCTCGAAAAAATAAAGTCTGACACTGTTTCCACTGTTTCCCCATCTATTTCTCATGAAGTGATGGGACCAGATGCCATGATCTTCATTTTCTGAATGTTGAGCTTTAAGCCAACATTTTCACTCTCCTCTTTCACTTTCATCAAGAGGCTTTTTAGTTCCTCTTCACTTTCTGCCATAAGGGTGGTGTCATCTGTATATCTGAGGTTATTGATATTTCTTCTGGTAGTCTTGATTCCAGCTTGTGCTTCTTCCAGCCCAGCATTTCTCATTATGTGCTTCTTCCAGCCCATCATTTCTCATTATGTATTCTGCATATAAGTTAAATAAGCAAGGTGACAATATACAGTCTTGATGTACTCCTTTTCCTATTTAGAACCAGTTGTTCCATTTCCAGTCTAACTGTTGCTTCCTTACCTGCATATAGGTTTCTCAAGAGGCAGGTCAGGTGGTCTGGTATTCCCATCACTTTCAGAATTTTCCACTGTTTATTGTGATCCAAACAGTCAAAGGCTTTGGCAGAGGGAGTGTCAAAAGTAGAGAGACAGTTTCTCCCAGAAATCAGTTCCCTAGGTGCTCTCCACAGCCCAGAACACCCAAAGAGATTCACAGATTTGGATAGAGAAGAGAAGGGGTGTGGGGATATAGACACGACCTGAGGTAGTAAATGGAGAGTCAAAAGGGGAGAGAGCAAGCAAGCCAGTAATCATATTCCTAAGGAAAAATGGGTAATGAAGATTGGATTATTAAAGGTACAAAATTGATAACAAATACCAAAAAGCAGAGATTAAAAATCTAGAGTAGAAGTTAGAATCTCAAAAATTAAAAAAGCAAATATTAATATTAAAAAAGAAAAACAAAATCACAAAGATTATAAAAACTGTATATATATGAAATTTGCTTTAAAAATAAAGTCTTTTTTGCAAGTAAATAGTAGGTTACAAAATGAAAATTAAAGCAATAATAAATAACTTAAAATTTACAAATTAAAAATGATAATAGTAAAATATATCTAGGAGTTTTTCTGGAGCTGTTGAGGGCATTGTGGGGTCAGTTTCAGGTAGTTTCTTGTTACAGCTTATACTTCTTCTCAAGGTCTATAGGCCTTTTCCAATGTAGTCAGTCTAACTCAGGGGTTTTAATCTGTTGCACCTGTCACTTCCAAAGTGGTTTCTTCTTCTTTGTTTATTTTGGCTTCCTCTGTTTGAAAGTCTCTTCAGTGTCTAATTTCTGCCTCATACAAGGGGGTGAAGGTGGTCACTTATTTAGTTCACATATTCAGTTTTGCTGTGGGGAGGGAGGAACATGGCAAACAA
Source organism: Oryx dammah (assembly GCF_014754425.2). Classification (NCBI taxonomy): domain Eukaryota; kingdom Metazoa; phylum Chordata; class Mammalia; order Artiodactyla; family Bovidae; genus Oryx; species Oryx dammah. Next base: position 1,180,889 of record NW_024070207.1, on the reverse strand, counting down.
ATATCACTGGCATGTGTGGGGAGTGCTTGCAGTGTCTGGGCCACACTGGGTTTGCCCCTGCTCATGCGTGTGTGCTTTCCCAATCTACACTGCTCAGACTCCAGGCTGCTCTGCAGGGGAACTGTCTAAAGCAGGCCCTGGGTTTTGTGCACTTCACAGGTCTAAGCCACTCAGGTTCTGGTTCTCGGGTAGTCCACAAAGGCACAGACTTGGCTGGGTCTGCGTTTTGTGCCCTTCCCAGGTCTGAGCAGCTTGGGCAACTAGGTGCTTGGCAAGCACACTCTCCCAGGTGGGTGGTGTGTCTTTTCACCTCCCCAGTCCTGGCCCCTCAGTTTCCTGGGTGCACAGCATGTGTCTCCTCTGGGGAGCTGACCTCTGACTGTGACCCTCATGGTTGTCAACTGTCCAGGATCCCTGGAAGACTTGGTACGCAAATGGGAGCATTCTTCCTGTTTGGTGGAGGATGCTCTCTCTGGGGCAGAGATTGCCCCTCACCATCTGCCTCTGGTTGTCAGCCGCTTGCCTCTCTGCCTCCGGCAGGAGGAAGTGCCGATCCACAGCCGGCTAACTCTCCTCAGGTATCTGCTCAGTCCTTTGTTCTGTGAGCAGGTCTGGCAATGCCTTAGGTTAGAGCTTTTTGCGGGAAAGTTCTCTCTCCCTTTTTTTTTTTTTTAATCTCTCTGGCTATCCCACTGTTTGGGTTGTGATCTCATGTCAGCTCCCTTAGATTGTCCTTAGGGCATTCAGGCCTGGTCCTTACCCTAAGCATACAGCCCGTGCCTCCCTGTTCAGCCCCCCTGCTGGCTGCTGGTGAACATGAGTGTCTGGACTACTTCTCCACTGGGAGTTACAGTTAGGTGTGTAATCTGTTTGTTTGTTTGTTTGTTTGTTTTCCTCCCACTTATGTTGCCCTCTGAGATTCCAAAACTACCCACAGACCTACTGGTGAGAGGGTTTCCTGGTGTTTTGAAACTTCTCCTCCTTCACAGCTCCCTCCCTGGGATGGGTCTCCATCCTTAACTCTTTTGTCTCTCTTTCTATCTTTTATATTTTGTCCTACCTCCTTTCGAAGGGAATGGGCTGCCTTTCTGGGGACCTGGTGTCCACTGCCAGCATTCAGAAGTTGTTCTGTGAAATTTGCTCAGCGTTCAAATTATCTTTTAATGAATTTGTGGGGGAGAAAGTGATCTCTTCATTCTTTTCCTCCACCATCTTAGGACTGCCCCCCCCTTATAGAGTTCTTGTCTATCATTTTCTTCCTTATTGTCTTCCTTTGTGTTTAGTTGTTGCTTTTTTTTTTAAACAGTGGAACATTTGATTCTGTCCTTTTTTTTTTCTTTTGTGTATATTCATGTATATATTCTCTTTGTGATTACAATGAGGACTACATAAAACATCTTAAAGTTAAAACAGTTCAATCTATTTTATACTGGCATTAACTTCAATTGCTAACAAAATTTCTGCTCTTTTTAAATTGTTTCCCTTTTTGTTATTGATTCACAAAATACATCTTTTAATATTTCATACCCATAACATAGATCTTATTCTATGTTATTATAATAATAATAATAATAATCTTCTATATTATAGAGAATCTCTCATATGTGAAAAATTTTTTTTGTTGCTTTCAAGATTCTGCCTTCATCTTTGTCTTTGGACTGATTGTGTGTCTTGGTATGGTTTTCTTTGAGTTTTTCTCCTATTTAGAATTTGTTGAGTTTCTTGTATTTGTATATCCATATTTTCCCTCCAACTTTGGACATTTTTGACCAATATGCTTTCAAATAAACTCTCTGCCCCTTTTTTTGTCTTTTTCTGGAATTTCCATAATGTACCTGGTATTCTGTGTGATGGTTTTCCATAAGACCCTTAAACTGTTCACTCTTCTTCATTACTTTTTTTAGTATTTCAAACTCAATAATTCCATATGGGTTGTCTTCACGTATACTATTGGGTTGGTCAAAAGGTTCATTTGGCATTTTCTGTAAGATGTTATGAATTATTTCTTCTGCTTGCTCAAGTCTGCTGTTGAAATCATCCAGTGAGTTTTTTTCTTTTTTTTTTTTTTTTAATGTTTAGAATTTGTTTTGTTCTTTCTTTTCGGCTGTATCTCTTTGTTGACATTCACACTTTGTTCATGTCTCATTTTCCTGATTTGCTTTAGGTTTCTGTCAAAGTTCTCCTTTCCTTTTGAGCATATTCAAGAAACATTGTTTTAAATATTCATCAAATTCAAGTCCTGTCTTTCTTATCATTGACTTCTGGAAATTAGTTTCCTGAAATGAGTTCTGATTTTCTATTTCTTTGTATTCGTTGTTATCTTTTATTTCAAACTGGGCTTTTGAAATAATAACCACCTCTCCCAATAAAGGAGCATCTTCACCAATCACCCCTGCATGAATGTTCAAGATGTCTTCTGAACTTTTCTTGAGATATGTATTCCTGGGCCTGTGAATGTTCCATATTGGTTAATTCCCCATTTACACACACGCTTTCTAAAGTCATCATTTCCCATATGAGACATCTTTGTTTCTTTTCTGTGGTTCATAGATGTTCTATGTATTCCTCTCCCTCTACTCTGTCCCCAGATGCCTAAAGGTCTGTAGTCCTCCCATATGTCTCATGCGTCAGTCTTTCCATCACTATTTTTTGTGTGTGTGACCTCCAACATGATATATTTTTAAAATTTACATTTATTTATTTTAATTAGCGGCTAATTACTTTACAATATTGTATTGGTTTTGCCATACATCAACATGAATCCACCACAGGTGTACACTTGTTCCCAATCCTGAACACCCCCCCCACCTCCTTCCCCATACCATCCCTCTGGGTCATGCCAGTGCACCAGCCCCAAGCATCCTGTATCGTGCATCGAACCTAGACTGGCGATTTGTTTCTTATATGATATTATACATGTTTCAATGCCATTCTCCCAAATCATCCCACCCTCTCCCTCTCCCACAGAGTCCAAGAGACTGTTATGTCACTGTTTCCATAAATGCTCCATATCAGGTGAAACAGAAACCAGTCCTTTGGGCAGCTCCAAGACAAACCAGATATTTGCAAAGAAGCTCCATTCTATTTTTCTTTAGTCTTGGGGGACGAAGCAAGAATTTGAGGACTTGTTACCAACCATACTGCACTATGTCAAGGATGGTATGGGGCATGGACAAGTGCAAATGTCACAAAATTTCCTTATTGTAGATTTTTTGGGAGGAGGTGCGATTTCTTGGTTGGTGCACCTCCTTAACTACTTTCTAGAGTTCCCAAGAAGCTACTCTGGTCTGTATCTTGTTGATTGCTTCATGTATCCGCAGGACAGTGAACATGTGGATCTTCCTAGCTCCACTATCTTACTGATATCGCTTACTTGCACTCATTGTTGTGTTCTTAAAAAATGGCAAAATAATTGAATTTTTCTTTTTTTTTTTTTAATTAAAAATAATGTCTCTAAAACTCTCCAGTAGTTTCTGGTTGTAGTTATATTTTACTAATTGTTGCTATTAGCTAATATTTAACAGGGTAAATATATCAACACATATGTATTCAATATACTATTAAAAATGTATGTTAGTCCATGTTCTTACTACTTCAAACTTTCCTGCTATTCTATGTAGGAAATGTCTCCTCATTTAATTTTTTGTATTATGAATACTTTATAATAGAATTCTAGGGTAAAATATAATGTCAATGTTCAGCTTCAGAAGATAATGACCAATTATTTTTCAAAGTAAATTTGTTCATTTAAATTCTTACTGACAGATTATGTGAGTCTGCATGGATCCACATCTTTGCTAGCACTTCTTTCAGTTCAGTTCAGTCACTCAGTCGTGTCCGACTCTTTGCAACCCCATGAATCGCAGCATGCCAGGCCTTCCTGTACATCATCAATTCCCAGAGTTCACTCAGACTCATGTCCATCGAGTCAGTGATGCCATCCAGCCATCTCATCCTCTGTCGTCCCCTTCTCCTCCTGCCTCCAATCCCTCTCAGCATCAGAGTCTTTTCCAAGGAGTCAACTCTTCACATGAGGTGGCCAAAGTACTGGAGCTTCAGCTTTAGCATCATTCCTTCCAAAGAAATCCCAGGGCTGATCTCCTTCAGAATGGACTGGTTGGATCTCCTTTCAGTCCAAGGGACTCTCAAGAGTCTTCTCCAACACGACAGTTCAAAAGCATCAATTCTTTGGTGCTCAGCCTTCTTCACAGTCCAACTCTCACATCCATACATGACCACAGGAAAAACAATAGCCTTGACTAGATGGACCTTAGTCGGCAAAATAATGTCTCTGCTTTTGAATATGCTGTCTAGGTTGGTCATAACTTTCCTTCCAAAGAGTAAGCGTCTTTTAATTTCATGGCTGCAGTCACCATCTGCAGTGATTTTGGAGCCCCCCAAAATAAAGTCTGACACTATTTCCACTGTTTCTCCATTATTTCCCATGAAGTGATGGGACCGGATGCCATGATCTTCGTTTTCTGAATGTTGAGCTTTAGGCCAACATTTTCATTCTCCTCTTTCACTTTCATCAAGAGGCTTTTTAGTTCCTCTTCACTTTCTGCCATAAGGGTGGTGTCATCTGCATATCTGAGGTTATTGATATTTTGCAGGGGTCCAGCCCCGGTGGGTCCAGGGAATTCGAAGCATGGACGGCGTTGGCGTGAGAAAAGACTTATTTATTTATTGATATAAGATTAGATTAAGAACCAACAGTGTAGTAGGAACATTAAGTGGAGGAAGAGGGCTGAAAAGCTTGGATTATGCGGAAGACCAATAAAATTCCAGACAAGGAATTTGCACCATCTACATTGGGCCACCAGCGCTCGCTTGAATATCTAAGGGTGCCTCGCCTTAGGCTCCCCTTCGCGCAGGTCTTAACAGCCAGGGCAAGTAAGTAGACTTGGCGAGCCTCCGTGCCCCAGATGGAAATTCAGCCCGAAATTAAAGTAAAGAGGAGAGAGAGGGAAAAAGAGAGAGAGACAGGGGGGATACCAGTCCAGTGACTGGCTCCAGCTCCTATTGTTTAGAAGGCCTTATATACCTTTTAGATTGTACATAGAGATCAATGGGTAATACAAAATTATGCAGCGTTAGCAGTCCAGACTCTTATCAAAACCAGGCTTTTCTCTCTGCATATCTAATTGTATACTCAAGCCTTAGGTGATTTACATCATCTTCTGGCCAAAAAGGGCCAATTAACATTTTACAGCCTTTTTTCTGATAAGGGTTTGTCAACCAGAAGACTTATTTGTGTTGATCTTCCCAAGGTTTGGTGCCACTCTCAGAAAGCACTAAATAAAGTCACATTCTTACATAGCAAGGACACAAGAGGAGTGCAAAGAGAAGTAATTAACTCAAAAGTCTAGTGTTGCTAACATCAGAACTACTATATATCTTTTTCCATATCCCCTTTACATTGATTAACATCCTCCCAGGTGCCTAAAAGATAAAGAATATGGAGGCCTGGCAGCAATCATTGAGTCAACAGTGAAAACCCTCCACCAATATAATTTTAAACTCTTTAGAAAAGGCTCTGTATCTTTAAGATGATTTTAAGCTTTGTGCCTCTCGCAGTTGGGGGGCTGTAAGCAATTCACAAGCTGTAAAAGGTCTGGGGAACCTGTTAGACAAGCTAGAGAGCTATCAGAGGGGGTTTAATTGAAACATCCCTTTCAAATGCAGAAGACTAAAGCCCTGAGTTGACTTTTTCCAGAGAATATCAGAAAAGTGGAAAAGCAGGCAGATTCTTATTTTTTGGTGGGTGGATGCTCAGGAAATTCCAGGGGAAAACCTGAGGTCTGATTAGCCTTGCCATCAGAGCTCTTGCCGCATGACCTTGTCATGGGTGGAATTCCTCACGCTGGCTTTCGGCAATATTTCTCCCTGTAATCTTGATTCCAGCTTGTGTTTCTTCCAGTCCAGCATTTCTCATGATGTACTCTGCATATAAGTTAAATAAGCAGGGTGACAATATACAGCCTTGATGTACTCCTTTTCCTATTTGGAACCAGTCTGTTGTTCCATGTCCGGTTCTAACTGTTGCTTCCTGACGTGCATATAGGTTTCTCAAGAGGCAGGTCAGGTAGTCTGGTATTCCCATCTCTTTGAGAATTTTCCACAGTTTATTGTGATCCACACAGCCAAAGGTTTTAGCATAGTAAATAAAGCAGAAATAGATGTTTTTCTAAAACTCTCTAGCTTTTTCCATGATCCATGGGATGTTGGCAATTTTATCTCTGGTTCCTCTGCCTTTATAAAACCAGCTTGAACAACAGGAAGTTCACAGTTCACATATTGCTGAAGCCTGGCTTGGAGAATTTTGAGCATTACTTTACTAACATGTGAGATGGGTGCAATTGTCCGGTAATATGAGCATTCCTTGGCATTGCCTTTTTTGGGGATTGGAATGAAAACTGACCTTTTCCAGTCCTGTGGCCACTGCTGAGTTTTCCAAATTTGCTGGCATATTGAGTGCAACACTTTCATAGCATCATCTTTTAGGATTTGAAACAGCTCAACTGGAATTCCATCACCTCCATTAGCTTTGATCATAGTGATGTTTTCTAAGGTCCACTTGACTTCACACTCCAGGATGTCTGGCTCTAGATGAGTGATCATACCATCGTGATTATCTAGGTCATGAAGATCTTTATTGTACAGTTCTTCTGTATATTCTTGCCACTTCTTCTTAATATCTTCTGCTTCTGTTAGGTCCATATCATTTCTGTCCATTATTGAACCCATTTTTGCATGAAATATTCCCTTGGTATCTCTAATTTTCTTGAAGAGATCTCTAGTCTTCCCCATTTTGTTGTTTTCTTCTATTTCTTTGCATTAATCGCTGAAGAAGGCTTTCTTATCTCTTGCTATTCTTTGGAACTCTGCATTCAGATGCTTAATGCTTGTCAAATAATGGGTGTAAAATGGGGTCACATTGTAATTGTAATACAAATCTTTTGGTTAACAATGAAATTGAACACCTTTTCCAAATGTTGTTTGCTTTCTTGATATTAACTGAGCTTGATCATGTTGTTTTACTGTAAGTATACATCATTGATATTTTTTTTTCAAAAGAAATATCTTCTCATTAATATCATGACCTGATCTTGCAAATCAGATTTCTGTATAAAAAATGTTAACTGGCAACCATTCTTAATATCATAAATATATAGTGCATTACAAATCTATTTCAAAGCATAAATTTACTGAAATACTTATTTAAGGAATTAAAATCCGTCATGTTAAGACGTAAAATGCCTTAAATCACACTTCCTTTTTACTAAATAAGTAATGTTTTTTAAAAGCAGCAGTTGCTTTTTTTGTAATACCATGGTACCTCTTATTGCTTAAAACACACTCCGACATTCCTCCAACTATATTTAGATTTATCATTTGACATTCTTTAATGTATGATTCTTTTTAAAATGTGTTGTAATTGAGAGATGTTAAAATGTAAATTTTTATATATGCATTATCCAAAATGGATTATATAGCTCCATGTATTCTATGTATCCAAAAATATATAGTATTAGAAAAGAAAAAAATTATATCCATTCTGTTAGAGAATGTTAACGAGGGAGAAATCTTTCAGGCTATTACTTTAGTATTTTTGAAATCTTTCTTCAGATTCTTATAGGAATATTATATAATAGTATTTCACATTTAGTTGATCTCTCTTTTCAGTATGACTGCTTTTAAGGTCTTGTATTTATCTTTGCACTTTTGTAATTTATAATCACTACAATAATTTTAAGTGAGTTTTGGTTATTACTTGTCATTTCTAAGGATATATTCATGTATTTAACAAACACTTGTTAACATTAATTGCATATCTAATCCTTGCCAGGTAGAGTTCTACATTCCGATGATACAGTGATAACCAAAAGAGATAAAAACACACTACTTTTTTGGAGTTTTACTTCTTCATGTATTTGATCATTTTTGGAAAAAAAAATTTAGTGGTGCTATTTTCAAATACGGACCCTCATCCATTCTCTCAGAACTGCTTTTTGGAGTCTCTGATTAAAAATATTTTAAACCTTCTCATTTTTTCACATGTATTATCTTCTTTTTAATATTTTATTACTTTTGACTCTATTTCATTAAGATCTATCTTACAAGATATTCAGATATGACAATTCAGTTTAGTTCAGTTCAGTTGCTCAGTCGTGTCTGACTCTTTGCGACCCCATGGACTGCAGCACACCAGGCTTCCCTGTCCATCACCGACTCCTGGAGTTTACCCAAACTCATGTCCATTGAGTCAGTGTTGCCATCCAACCATTTCATCCTCTGTCGTCTGCTTCTCCCCCTGCCTTCAATGTTTCACCAATATACTATTCAACTAATCTACTTTTAACAGCTCCTTTCAGTTTGATATTTTTATTTTAAATGTTTATTATTTTATTGAAATGGAATTTGCGTACTATAATGCATAGCTCTTAATTTTTTATTTGTATAAACTTTGGCAATTTAATTCATCTTTGTAATCCTCTCCCAAGTTAAACTGCAGAAAATTCCCATGTCTCATAACATTCCATTATATTCCTTTTTGGTTACCATAGATCCCTGAGAGCATCACCATAGTTTACTCTTATCTGTTCTTGTACTTTGTATAAATAATGGGGGAAAGTAGATTGAAAGGTTGAATATTCTGTGAGTATAATTTAAGTGTAAATAATTTGTGACTGGAAAGCAGAATATGGTAATTTAAGATGTCCACAGATAATTTTTCACTCCTTCCATCATGAGATGAAACCTTCTTTACCTCAATATAGTCCAGCCCTGCAACTTACTTGGCTAATACAGTGCAACAGAAAAGAAATTGCATGTTCTCAGAGACAAATGAAAGAGCTTTGTTGGCTTTCTGATGTATCAAAGGGAATGGGAAGGAATGTCGTGACCATCTATTTGCATATATACACCTTCACTCAGTTATTTCATCAAACATTAATCTATGTGTTGCCATCAAGATATTTTTCAGAGGTGATTGAAACCTTAATCTACCCAAAGTTTAAATTAATCAAAAGGGAGACTACTCTGGCTAGAATTGACTAAGTTAAAACTCATTTAAAAATGGTTATAGGCCTCCTGTGTGAGGGAGTCCAGACCTGAGTCTGCAATTGCTTTCTTTCCCTTAGGCTTTCCTTTCTGACTGCCATCTGTGGACAGAAAGCTCCATTCCATGCCAATGGACTTTCATATTTGCACTATTGTCCCCTCTGGAGGATCTGTCCCATGGAATCTGGACTCAAAGTAGGAGGTAGATGAACCCTTGTGCCAAATAGCTGGAGTTTGTCAAGTGGAGTAAAACTGAAGCTTTGTCCTTAGCCAGACAAGAACGGTGCCCCATTACTTTCTCCACTGATATGAAGGGAATAAACTGGCATTGGGGAATCTGTTGCAGCAAAAATAAAAATGAGGTTTTTCTTAAATAGAAATAAGACTTTCCTTTTCTGATAAGGAAGATAAGGAAACAATGAACAGGCTGGGGAAACAACATAGATGGGCCTGAAATAGTTAAGAAATATTGGTTACTCTTTAGCTGTTACTTCTAAAAAAACACCTGTAGCTAGACTTGTCCTCCACAAAGCTAAACAAAGCTATTTACTCTATAACTCCATATGAATTATACTCTGCACCTGGTATTCTCCTCCCCCTACTCTCCCTTGTAGCATTCTGCATTTCAAAAAGATCAGGGGCTGATAACCTCAGAAACACCAGACCTTGTTGTTGAGCCACCTGATGGCATCTTTTGCAGTAAGTTTTCAGAAGCAAAGAAAAATGTTAAGACCTTCCTTAGTCTGAGTCTTATTATCTAATCTAGACCACCAGTCCCTGGATATAAAACCTATCTCTGCTCCCCAGAGAAAGGGGCACAGTTCTTAAGGTTCTAGACTGCTTTGTTTCCTCTTTGCCTGGCAAAAACCAAAGCTACTCTTTCTTGTTCCTCCAAAATTCTGTCTCTGCATTTCTTTTTGGCATCTGTGCACAAAAAGCCAATATTTTAGAATCAGATTTGCTTAGCCAGTCTCCACAATTGCATGAGATTCCTTGTAACAGGTAAATAAAGATGTATATATGATTTCTTACTAGTTCTCTTTCTCTTGTTGAAACCTGACTGATACAGTATTTAGACAGCAATAGATAGCTAATATGGGGCTTCTCAACTGGTGCTAGTGGTAAAGAACTCTCCTGCTAATGCAGGAGACATTAAGAGACGGTTTCGATCCCTGCGTTGGGAAGATCCCCTGGATGAGGGCATGCAATCCACTCCAGTATTCTTGCTTGGAGAGTCCCATAGACAGAGGAACCTTGTGGGCTACAGCCCATAAGGTCACAAAGAGCCAGACATGACTGAAGCAACTTAGCACAGCACAGCACAGCACAGCACAGCAGATAGCTAATATGGGTTTTTGTTTTTGTGGTGGGGTGCTGCTATAATAAGTACCTAAAAATGTGAGAATAGCTTTGAACAGTGATAGCTGGAAGACCTTTTAAGAACATAATAAAGTCTAAATCACCCTAAACAGACCGGTAGAAATGTGGATTTGGAGGACACTGCTGATAAGGGCTCAAAAGAAGGAGAGGAAAATATTATTGGAAAGTAGAGGAAGGGGAAGTCATTGTTCTATAGCTGCAGAAAGCTTAGCAGAATTGACACTTGCAATTATGTAGAAAGAACTTTTAAGTGATAAATATTTACCTATTGACTGAAAAAAGGAAATTGAAAGTTATGTTTTATTCGGGACCCTTACTGAGAAATAGAGTTCAGAAGACAGCCTCTCAAATAGCTTTGAGCAAGTGTTCCAAAGAGGTAAGGGAGGAGCCAGGATATATAGGAGTTTTTGCTGAAAAAAAAAAAAAAAAGTAGTTGAACATCAAAATATTGTTGCTAATCACACACACACAAAAAAACAACAGACACCTCAAGTTAAGGATATTGGTGATTTTCTGTGTATGGGAAGAAGCAGGAGTCTGGGCTCCTTGAAATCATTCCTTTATATGTCATTTAACTTACCTAGGGCCAGTATATTGTTTTTCTCCAAACTGAATTCCCCTCAGGGTGCTGCAGTGACTGATGGCAGGCAGCATTGTTTATATGAATGGCACACAACATTTTGGGGGTTTGTTGTCCACATAGTTAAGAAGATTTTCAAATAAACTGTTCAAGGCACAGCATGGTTTTTTTTTTTTGTAGCTTATAGTAAAATGCAAGAGAAAGAGAAAATTGAGGGAAGAACTGTTAGATCAAAAAGAAGCAGGATCTGATGATTTTGGAAATAACCTATGGGAATGTCAAAAGACACTAAATTAAGAGATTTACTGTAAGGAAAATGTGCTCCAGAGAAAAGGCTGAGGGTGACTACACACTTTCCTGAAGCCTCAGAAAGATCAAATATCAGAGTATTTAGTCACATAAAAGGGTCTTTAAAGTGTGCTTCACAGATCCTTTAGATTGTATCAGACGACCACTTGGAAGTTTAAGGTCATTCTCTCTCATCCGTCTCAGCTGGAGCAAGAATTAGAGAAGGGATTATCCTGAAAAGAGCAGTGAGTTTGTCCTTTGTGTAAAGGAATGAATCCCTCTGAAATACATGGGATGCTCACAAAGTTCTTAAGAAATTGATTTAACAGAAACACTGCCAGCTTAGAATAAAAGAGACAGACACAATTAAAAATTAAAATATATATATTATCTCTTAGACCACAAAAATTCTACTGGCAGAAAGCAGTCTGAGCTGCAAATAAATGCTACTTTACATGAAAAAGGAAGGATGAATCAGAAGCAGAAATAAAGCTCCTGCAAGGACAGAGCCAAGAGCCAGGAAGAATTATCCCAAGTCCTTGAAACTGACCAAGGGATTTTGGCTGGAGTCTGCCTGTCTGGATTACATAACTGCCTTGAAGCAGTAACTGTTTTCACCTTCTATTTCCCCCTCATTTGAACTGAGATGTCTATTACTGTTATCTTATGCTTTTCCCATCATTGTATATTGGGTGTTATATTAGTCTTCCCGACTCAGTGACTGACCCTCATCTCTTACATTTCCTGCTTTGGCATGCAAGCTCTTTACCAATAACACCAGCTGGGGAGCCCATTGTATTCATCAGGATTCTCCACATATAAAACAGAACCAGCACAACGTGATATTCAATATACACACATATATATAATTTATATTATATTATATACAGTATTTAAACATTATTTAGCAAGGCTTTTCTTTGGGATTGGACTGAAAACTGACCTTTTCCAATCCATGTGGTCACTGATGAGTTTTCCAAATTTGCTGGCATATTGAGTGCAGCACTTTCACAGCATCATATTTTAGGATTTGAAATAGCTCAACTGGAATATCATCACCTCCACTAGCTTTGTTTGTAGTCATGCTTCCTAAGGCCCACTTGACTTTGCATTCCAGAATATCTGGCTATAGGTGAGTGATCACACCATCATGGTTATCTGGGTCATGAAGATCTTTTTTGTTTACTTCTGTGTATTCCTGCCACCTTTTCTTAATATCTTCTGCTTCCGTTAGGTCCATAATATTTCTGTCCTTTATTATGCTCATCTTTGCATGAAATATTTCCTTAATCTTTAATTTTCTTGAAGAGATCTCTAACTTTCCCATGCTAATGTTTTCCTCTGTTTCTCTGCATTGATAGTTGAGGAAGGCTTTCCTATCTCTTCTTGTTATTCTTTGGAACTCTGCATTAAAATGGGCATATCTTTCCTCTTCGCCTTTGCTTCTAGTTTCTCTTCTTTTCTCAGCTATTTGTAAGCTCTCCTCAGACAACGGTTTTGCCGTTGTGCATTTCTTTTTCTTGGGGATGGTCTTGATCTCTGCCTCCTGTAAATTGGCACCCTGTCTATCAGATCTAATCCCTTGAATCTATTTATCACTTCCACTGTATTATCATAAGGGATTTTCTTCAATTTAAGTCTAAATTTAAGGTTAGTTTCATTCCATTCCCAAAGCGGGGGGGGGGGGAATGTCAAAGAATGTTCAAACGATTGCAAAATTGCACTCATCGCACATGCTAGTAAAGTAATGCTCAAAATTCTCCAAGTCAGGCTTCAACAGTATGTGAACCATGAACTTCCAGATGTTCAAGATGGATTTAGAAAAGGCAGGGCAACCAGAGTTCAAATTGTCAGCATCTGCTGGATCATTGAGAAAGCAAGAGAGTTCCAGAAAAACAGCTACTTCTGCTTTATTGACTATGCCAAGCCTTTGACTGTGTGGATCACAACAAACTGTGGAAAATTCTTAAAAAGATGGGAATACCAGACCACCTTAACTGCCTCTTGAGAAATCTGTATGCATGTCAAGAAGCAACAGTTAGAACTGTTCCACATTAGGAAAGGAGTACTTCAAGGCTGTATATTGTCACCCTGCTTATTTAGCTTACATGCAGAGTACATCATGAGGAATGCTGAACTGGATGAAGCACAAGCTGAAATCAAGATTACTGGGGGAAATATCAGATGACACCAGACTTATGGCAGAAAGTGAAAAACTAAAGAGCCTTTTGATGAAAGTGAAAGAAGAGGGTAAAAAAGTTGGCTTAATACTCAACATTCAGAAAACTAATCATGGCATCCTGTTCCATCATTTTATGGCAAATAGATAGAGAAACAGTGGAAACAGTGACAGGCTATAATTTTGGTGCTCCAATATTACTGCAGATGGTGACTGCTACCGTGAAATTAAAAAACACTGGCTCCTTGGAAGAAAAACCATGACCAACGTAGACAGCATATTAAACAGCAGAAACATTATTTTACCAACAAAGGCCCATCTAGTCAAAGCTATGTATTTTCCAGTAGTCATGTATGGATGTGAGAGTTGGACTATAAAGAAAGCTGAGTGCCAAAGAATTGATGCTTTTGAACTGTGGTGTTGGAGAAGACTCTTGAGACTCCCTTGGACTGCAAGGAGATCCAACCAGACCACCCTAAAGGAAATCAGTCCTGAATATTCATTGAAAGGACTCATGCTGAAGCTTAAGTTCCAATACTTTGGCCACCTCATGCGAAGAATTGACTCATTTGAAAAGACCCTGATGCTGGGAAAGATTGAAGGCAGGAGGAGAAGGGGATGACAGAGGATGAGATGGTTGGATGGCATCACCGACACAATGGACATGTGTTTGAGTCGACTCTGGGTGTTGGTGATGGACAGGGAGGCCTGGCGTACTGCAGTCAATGGAGTCGGAAGGAGTCTGCCACAAGCGACTCATATATAGTGTTTTATATATATATGTATTTTTTGTATTATATATATATTAATATTGCATATATTTTAGTATCATATACATTTTAGTATTATATATATTAGTTATATACATATATATATTAGTTATATACATATATATTTTTAGTTATATACATATATCAGAGAAGGCAATGGCACCCCACTCCAGTACTCTTGCCTGGAAAATCCCATGGACAGAAGAGCCTGGTAGGCTGCAGTCCATGTGGTCGCTGCGGGTCGGACATGACTGAGCAACTTCACTTTCACTTTTCACTTTCATGCATTGGAGAAGGCAATGGCAACCCACTCCAGTGTTCTTGCCTGGAGAATCCCAGGGACAGGGGAGCCTGGTGGGCTACCGTCTATGGGGTTGCACAGAGTCGGACATGACTGAAGCAACTTAGCAGCAGCATATACATATATATTTTTTAGTTATATATATATATATCCATAGTGGTTAAGATAGTAAAGAATCTGACTACAATGTGGGAGACCTAGGTTTGATCCCTGGGTTGGTAAGATACCCTGCAGGAGTAAATGGCTACCCACTCCAGTATTCTTGCCTGGGGAATCCCATCAACAGAGGCAGACTACAGTCCATGGGGTCACAAAGAGTCTGACATGACTGAGCAGCTAAGCATAGCACACAGCATATGTATATAGCATATCAATGCCTCTATCTATATGAATATACATATATATTATATATAATATCTATAAATATAGTATACCTGTATGTGTCTTCTCTTGGTTCAGTCAAGGTAACACACATAATTAACCATCACAGGTGTATGCGGACCATTGAAAATTTCTTATGGCCTTTGCTGGGAATGTAAAATATTAAGCCATTTGGGGAAAGACTGTGGTAATTTCTTTAAAGCTATGCATATACCTAGGCACCCCACTCCAGTACTCTTGCCTGGAAAATCCCATGGATGGAGGAGCCTGGTAGGCTGCAGTCCATGTGGTCACAAAGAGTCAGACACTTACTGAGTGACTTCACTTTCACTTTTCACTTTCATGCATTGGAGAAGGAAATGGCAACCCACTCCAGTGTTCTTGCCCGGAGAATCCCAGGGACAGTGGAGCCTGGTGGGCTGCTGTCTGTGGGGTCACACAGAGTCGGACACGACTGAAGTGACAGAATCAGCAGCAGCAGCAGGCATTTAAGTAAAAGAAAAAGAGACACATTTACGCAATGACCTGCACATGAGTGTTTATAGTAGTTTTATTCACTGTAGTGAAAAAAATGGAAATAATTTTGATATGCTCTGCTATGATCTATATGTTACCTCTATCCTCAAATTCATATATTGAAATCCTAATGTCCAAAGTGATCAAATTAGGAGATGAGGCACTTTGAAAGTGCTCAGATCAGGAGTATAGAGCCCTTTGAATGGGATCAATTCTCATATAAGTGATCCCATGGGTTTTACCATGAGCATATGTGGTGCTAGTGGTAAAGAACCCATCTGCCAATGCAGGAGACATAAGAAACATGGGTTCGATCCCTGGGTCTGGAAGATTCCCTGGAGGAGGGCACAGCAATTCACACCCATATTCTTGCCTGGAGAATCCCATGGACAGAGGAGCCTGGCAGGCTACAGTTCACTGGGTCACAAAGAGTCAGACACAACTAAAGCAAATTAGCATGCACACACACAAGGGATCCCACAGAACTCTCTAGCTGCTTGCACTATATGAGATTGCACTAATAATATGGCAGTCTGTAAACTGAAAGAAGAGCTTCACCAGAACTTAACCGTGTTGTCACCCTAATATTAGATCTCCAGCCTCCAGAATAGTGAGCAATAAATTTCTAAACACCTAGCCTGTGTTATTTGGTTATAGCAACCTGAACAGATATGTGGTTAAGAGTGAAACAAAGTATGATACATCTACAAATAGAAAAAAAAAAAAATCTCAGTAATAAAATAAATGAACAATTGTTAAGCAAAATAACATGAATTAATGTCAAAAGTACTTTGCCAACAAAGGTCCATCTAGTCAAGGCTATGGTTTTTCCAGTGGTCATGTATGGATGTGAGAGTTGGACTGTGAGGAAAGCTGAGCACCAAAGAATTGATGCTTTTGAACTGTGGTGTTGGAGAAGACTCTTGAGAGTCCCTTGGACTGCAAGGAGATCCAACCAGTCCATTCTAAAGGAGATCAGTCTTGGGTGTTCTTTGGAAGGAATGATGCTAAAGCTGAAACTCCAATACATTGGCCACCTCATGCGAAGAGTTGACTCGTTGGAAAAGACTCTGATGCTGGGAGGGATTGGGGGCAGGAGAAGAAGCAGATGACAGAGGATGAGATGGCTAGATGGCATCACTGACTCGATGGACATGAGTTTGAGTAAACTCTGGGAGTTGGTGATGGACAGGGGGGCCTGGCGTGCTGTGATTCATGGGGTTGCAAAGAGTCAGACACGACTGTGTGACTGAACTGAACTGAAATGAATGTCAAAAGCATTATACAAAGTGAAATAAGCCACACAAAAAAGACTACATTACGTATAGCTTCACTTATTGGCCATTCTGGAAAAGGTCACACTGAAATAGAGCAGGACCCTATGGTCCTTGCCTCTCATGTCCTTCATCTGCCTTTTGTCTGTGGAGAAGATTTAGCCAAACAATGAGTTTAATAAGAGAACTGAGAAAAATGCATAAACAAAGGAAAACAATCAAAGGAAACCAAATAATAATGTAGTCACTTATAGTCAAGAACATTTAGTTCTTGTCAAGAACTATAGATAATATTGTAAGCCATATCTTGGGATCTGTCCTTTAGATATTGAAACCCCTCTCTAGGTAGAAGAAGTTAACTATATGATGACCAGACTATAGCCATGACTTAAGCCGGCCACAATTCTGAGAACTGGCCTCAAGAAAATGGGAATAAAACAACCATGGAACTGAAGCTTTATTGTACTTAAAGCAGTTAACATGAGGCTGGTCAGATTGCTGATGACCAATTTCAAGATTATTGTCAGAGCTGACTGTACTCTTTCTACATATAGCCCCCTCCCTCAGGCTATATATAAAAAAGCTCTTGTCCACTGATAGTCAATGGGAGGAGCCAACTTCTGGATAAGAGTCCCTCCCATCTCTAGTGGCTGGGATTCAAAATAAAGGAAAGTTTCTTTTCCAACAGCTTTGCCTCTTTATTGTTTTTTTGTGTTGTGAACAGTTGGACCCCACTTTCTGTTACAGTATTGTACATTAGTCTGTCTTAGCTAAGTGAAAAAAGAGACTCCCTGGCTTTGAAGTAGAGGAGTAGTTTGGTACATAGCAATATAGGACTGATATTCAGATAAACATAGATATAGTTCTTTTTTTTTTTTTTTTAAATTTTCTGCATTTATCCAGATATTTAATCTTTCTCTTATTTTTCTTTCCCTCATGCTGATTTGGAATTCCATCTGTTGCCATCTGGTGTCTTCAGCCTGAGAAACTTCTTTTAGCATTTCTTATAGTGTGTGAAGATCTCCTGGAGAAGGAAATGGCAACCCACTCCAGTATCCTTGCCTGGAAAATCTCACGGACAGAGGAGCCTGATGGGCTGCAGTCCATGGGGTCGCAAAGAGTTGGGCACGACTGAGCGACTAACACTTATTATAGGGTATGTAGCTCAGTTGGTAAAGAATCTGCCTGCAGTGCAGGAGACCCATGTTCGATCCCTGGGTTGGGAAGATATCTTGGAGAAGGAAATGGCAACCCACTCCAGTATCCTTCCCTGGAAAATCTCATGGACAGAGGAGCCTGGTGGGCTGCAGTCCATGGGGTCGCAAAGAGTCGGGCATGACTGAGCGACTAACATTTACTTACTTATATCTACTGGAAACAAATTGTATTATATTTCATCTGTCTCAAATGTCTTTAACTTCTTTCATTAAAAAATAACTACTGAGTTATAATTTCATACAATAAAATGGATCTATTTAATTTTATAGTTCAATTATTTTAACATATGCATACAGCCATGCATATATCGCCTTAAGCAAGGTATAATACTTTTTCATCATGCCAAAATTTTCCACATACCCCTTTCCATCAAATCTCTACTTCACATCCCAGGAAGCAGGGCAACCCTAATTTACTTTCTATGAATAGATTACAATCATCTTTCCTAGAGTTTTATAAGTGAAATCTTAAGAGTATATTCTCCTTTGTGCTTGGTACATAGTGATTCTAAAGGTCATACATATTATTGTGTATGTCAGAAGTTTGTTAATTTGTATTATTGAGTAGTGTTCCTTTGAGCAGATAACCACAATTTATCTACTCTCTTGTTGATGGATATTTAGGTAGTTTTCACTTTTTCCATATTACGATTAAAACTACTATTAATAGTCATGAACAAGTTTACTGTGGATTTATGTTTCATACATCTTGGGTAAGTACCTAAGAATGGAATTGCTAAGTCATAGACAAATGTATGTTTAGACTAAGAGATGAATGGATGAATTCCCAAAATAGTTGCACTATATTTTATTCTCATAAACATTATCATGAGAGACACAGTTGCTCCATATCCTTGTTAACACATAGTATTTTCTAGCATTTTTTATTTCAACTTTTCTAGTGGGTACTAGTGTCACGTCATTTTAGGTTTATGTTTCCCTGATGACTAATAATGCTAACCACTGTGGAAGGCAGAATAATGATATCCCAAAAATATCCACATCTTAATCCCTGGAATTTATGCTACCTTACATGGCAAAGGGGATGGAACAAGTGTGATTAACGATTAAGGACCTTGATATGAGATAATTTTGGATTAGTTAGGTGAGTCCAATCTAATTGCTGAGTCCTTAAAATTGTAGAATCTTTCCCAGCTGAGGTCAGGGTCAGAGGGAAATATGAAGGCTGTTGACTTTGAAGATGTAGAAGTGGGCTATGCATCAATGAATGTGCGAGTCTTTAAATGCTGAGAAAATGGGTGGGGGAGTCTTTTCTAGAGTCTCTTGAAAAGAGTGCAGCCCTGTGTATATATATTAATTTCAGCCCAAGGAGGCCCGTGTCAATTTCTAAACCTACAAATCTATAAGATAATAAATATATTGCTTTAAACCACTAAATTTCTGGTCATTTCATATAGCCGTAATAGAAAACTAATGTAAATATATTTTACTGTGCTTATTTGCTATCCATAGATCTTCTTTGATTAAGTGTCTATTCAAATATTAGATTGTTTGAATTTTTATAATTGAATTGTATAATTACTAGACACAAGTCATTTGTCAAACATATGGCATTCGTTTCCTGTGGGTGAATAAGTTATCATACACTTTTCAACTTAAATTGATAAAAATTTATTACCTCACAATGTTCACAGGACAGGAGTTTGTGGATGGTTTAACTGGGTCTTCTTTCAGGCTATAATTAAGGTGCTGAATGGAACTGTGATTTTCATCAGAGGATTGGTTGTTGGAAGAATTTATTTCCTTGTGGTCACATGACTGAGGTTCCTATTTCCTTGCTAGCTATCTCCCAGGGACCACTTTCTGTGCTTAGAAAATATTCATTGTTCTTTGCCATGTATCCTCCCTATTAGGCAGTTTAAAACATATATGTTTTCTTTCTTTCAGGTCAGTAAGAGCAGGTCTACTGTTGCTTTTCGTTTCCAGGTTTGATGCATAATACTGGATGCTTGGGGCTGGTGCACTGGGACGACCCAGAGGGATAGAACAGGGATGGAGGAGGGAGGCGGGTTCAGGATGGGGAACACGTGTATACCTGTGGCAGATTCATGTTGATGTATGGCAAAACCAATACAATATATAAAGTAATTAACCTCCAATTAAAATAAATAAATTTATATTAAAAAAAGAAAAAGAAAAAAGTGAAAGTGAAAAAATAAAAAAGATTTAAGCAACTTATTATATCCGACAAACCCAGGATAGCCTTCCTTTGGTTTAACACAGAATGAACTGATCAGTAACTTACCTATGGAAATAATACCCCATGATATATATTTGTTTATCCTACAGATAAAGGAAGTTGATTATACAAGGGGGTACAGCAGGGGATGAGAAGGAAAGGGGCAGCATTTCAGAGCTGTGCCAATCATACAGATGTATTGCAAAGACTTCCTCTCAGTCAGTGGTTTCTTTTTCCATTTTAAAATGCCATTATTCAAGGAGTAGACTTTTTAAAACATTATTCAGTTATAATTGACATGTTATATTAATTTCAAATATAAAATGTGACTCAATATTTGTATATATTGTTAAATGACTACCACAAACAGTTCAGTTCAGTCAGTCAGTTGTGCCCTACTCTTTGCAATCCCATGAACTGCAGCACACCAGGCTTTCCTGTCCATCACTAACTCCTGGAGCTTGCTCAAACTCACATCCATCGAGACAGTGATGCCATCCAACCTTCTCATCTTCTGTCGTCCCCTTCTCCTCCTACCTTCAACCTTTCCCAGCATCAGGGTCTTTTCCAATGAGTTGGCTCTTTGTATCAGGTGGCCAAAATATTGGAATTCACCATCAGTACTTCTTATGAATATTTAGGACTGATTTCCCTTAGGATGGACTGGTTTGATCTCCTTGCAGTCCAAGGGACTCTCAAGAGTCTTCTCCAACATCACAGTTCAAAATCATCAATCCTTCAGAGCTCAGCTTTCTTTATAGTCCAACTCTCACATCCATACATGTCTCCAGAAAAAAACATAGCTTTGACTAGATGGACCTTTGCTGGCAAAGTAATGTCTCTGCTTTTTAATATGCTGTCTAGGTTGGTCATAACTTTTCTTCCAAGGAGCAAGCATCTTTTAATTTCATGGCTGCAGTCACCATCTGCAGTGATTTTAGAATCAAAGAAAGTAAAGTCTGTCACTGTTTCCATAGTTTCACTATTTGCCATAAAGTGATGGGACTGGATGCCATGATCTTAGTTTTTGATTGTTGAGTTTTAAGCCAGCTTTTTCACTCTCCTCTTTCGTGGTTCATCTGGTAAAGAATCCACCTGCAATGCGAGAGACCTGGGTTCGATCCCTAGGTTGGGAAGATTTCCTGGAGAAGGGAAAGGCTAACCATGACAGTATTCTAGCCTAGAGAATTCCATGGACTGTATAGTTCATGGGGCCAGAAAGAGTCAGACACGACTGAGCAACTTTCACTATTAACTTTAGTCACCATGATGTACATTGCATTTGTATGATTTCTTTATTTTATAACTCAAAGTTTAAAACATTTGACTCCCTTCACACAATTCTTCTAGCCCTCAGCCCCTCTGCCACCCAATCAATTCTCTGTATATAAGAACATTTTTAAAAAAAATTATCAGAGTTTATATACAATTGAGGACGTAATGTTTGCCTTTCTCAGCCTAACATTTAACTTAACATAATGCCATCAAAGTCCATTTACATTGTTGTGATTTTCTTCTGTCAATGGCTAAATAATATTCCATTGTCTGTGTGTGTGTGTCTATGCCATATTTTTATATTCATTCATCTTCAATTGATATAAATTGTTTCCATATCCTGGTTATTAGAAATAATGTAGCAATAAACATGGGGATGTTATAACTTTTTGATAGTGTTTATTTTTTTTTAGTACCCAGAAGTAAAATTGCTGTATCACATGGCAGCTACATTTTTAATTTTTGAGGAACTTCTATACAGGTTTCCTATAACTGCTCTGTTTTAGTCCTACCCACAGTGCACAAGTTATCCCTTTTCTCCACACCTTTGCCAATATTATTATCACGTATGTTTTTTTTTCAGTGTCTATAGTTAATTTTATTTTAATATAATTTAAACACATATCATTTAGAAAATACCAAGAAAAATTTATGTACTATAGTTGATGCCATTGCATTTGGACAAAGCTGGCAAGTTCCCGCTATGAGCATAGCCCAGGAGGCAACACTGAGGTGACGTAATATGTTGGAGTAGATGTTGTGGCTTTTGGCCCACAGTTTGGTAGCTCTCAGGGTTCACTTGAAGTTGTCAGTGTTTGGCACTAGATGTAAAATGTCATTGGTTACCCTGCAATCAATAAGACTTCTTATACATATCTAAATTTTTAAGCAGACTGTCATATATTTTAAATCCAAGTCTTCTGGAATAGTCTGAAGTGCTAATCTTGCAAACAAAATATCACTCTCTATCCCATCAAACAGTTTGATAACTGGTACAAATGCCTCTTCAACAGCTCTTAATTTTTTTATTTCTCCCTGTAATTTCAACTTATCATAGAATGAGGAGAAAAAGTCAGTTCGATCAATATGTGTAGGTGCAACACACAAGGCATGAGTATTGGCGTCTTCTGTATACACTCCTGTTCTGTAAGGTCCAGCTATAAACATTTTCCCACCAACATGTTCAGTTACAGACTGTGGAAGATTCTTGCTTTCACTGATTTCTCTTATCCACTCTTACCAGTTTAATATTCCCCAAATTAAAATCTTCCACTGAAGTTCCTCTTCCTCTTCAAAAATCCCAAAGGGCTTCAGAATCTCCACTAGTTTCTGTGTAAGTAGGCAGTCAGTCTCCTTGGGGGTTGCTAAGCGGGAAGGAAGGGTGAGGGCTGAGTCAGCCCTGGGTCCAAACTCACTCTAACTCAGGATTAAAGTATTTTATTTTAAAATAAAAGTGCTGATATCAAAATGTTCTAATTGCTTTTTTTACTAGAGGCACTATAATGTATCATTCAATCCAGAACACTTAAAAATTATATACAACTCTCTCTCTCTCTCTCTCTCTCTCTCACACACACACACACACACATATATATATTTAATATAGGCATGAAGTGCATAGCTTGTGAATGTTTACATAGAGCTGGGTACATCTAAGTAACTGACACACAAAAGAAGGTTCAGTTCAGTTCAGTTAACTTCAGTCGCTCAGTCGTGTCTGACTCTTTGTGACCCCATGAACCACAGCTTACCAGGCCTCCCTATCCATCATCAACTCCTAGAGTTTACCCAAACTCGTGTCCATTGAGTCAGTGATGTCATCCAACCATCACACCCTCTGTCATCCCCTTCTCCTCCCTCCCTCAATCATTCCCAGCATCAGGGTCTTTTCAAAAGAGGTAGCTCTTCACATCAGGTGGCCAAAGTATTGGGGTTTCAGCTTCAACATCAGTCCTTCCAATGAACACTCAGGACTGATCTCCTTTAGGACGGATTGGTTGGATCTCCTTGCAGTCCAAGGGGCTCTCAAGAGTTTTCTCCAACATCACATTTCAAAAGAATCAATTCTTCAGTCGTCAGCTTTCTTTATAGTCCAACTCTCACATCCATACACGACTACTGGAAAAACCATAGCCTTGATGAGATGGACCCTTGTCAGCAAAGTAATGCTTCTACTTTTTAGTATGCTATCTGGGTTGGTCATACCTTTCCTTCCAAGGAGTAAGCATCTTTTAATTTCATGGTTTCAGTCAATAGTTACCTTTCATGTAAATGTGTTAAATGCTCCAATCAAAAGAAAATGTCTGGCCAAATAAGACTCCTATATATGCTGTCTACAAGAGCTGCACCTCAAACCTAGGGACACATATAGAGTGAAAGTGAGGAGTTAGAAAAAGATATTTCATATAAATGTAGACCAAAAAAAGCAGGAGTAGCAGTACTCATATCAGATAAAATAGACTTTGAAATATAGACTGTGATAAGAGACAAAGAAAGACACTATGTAATGATCCAAAGATAAATCCAAAAAGACGAAATAACAATTATAAATATATATGAACTCAATATAGGAGCACCTCAATTCATAAGGCAAATGCTAACAAGTATGAAAGTGGAAGTTAACAGTAATACAATAATAGTGGGGCACTTAATAACCCACTCAAACTTACAGATAGATTAACCAAAAAGAAAATTAGCAAGGGAACACAAGTTTTAAGTCATACAATGGACCAGTTAGACCTAATTGAAATCTACAGGGCATTTCACCCCATGGGTCTCACATTTTTCTTAAGTGCACACAGAACATTCTTCCAGATAGACGACATCCAAGGCCATAAATCTAGCCTTGGTAAATTTTAACAAATTTGAAATTATTTCAAGCATTTTTTTTCCTGATCACAATGTGGTAAGATTAGATATCAAATAGAGGGGGGAAAAAAGAAAAAAACTATAAGAAAGACAAAAATGGAGGCTAGGCAGCACACTTCTGAACAACTGACAGCACAGAGAAGAAATAAAAAAGGAAGTCAAAATAAGCATTGAAACAAATTAAAATGAAAACAAGACCACCCAATCACCTATGGGATTCAGTAAAAGCAGTGTTAGGAGGGAGGTTCATAGCAATACAACCCTACGTCAAGAAACAAGAGAAACATCAAATAAACAACCTAATTTTACAACTAAAGCAACTAGAAAAAGAAGAACACAAGAAAACCAAAGTTACTGGAAGGAAATAAATCATAAAAATCACAGCAGAAATAAATGAAAAAGAAATGAAGAAGACTTTATAGCAAAGATCAACACAACTAAAAGCTGATCCTTTGAGAAGATAAATAAAATAGACAAAGCATTAAACAGACTCATCAGAAATAAAATGTAATAGAATCAAATCAATAAAATTAGAAATGAAAATGGAGAAATCACAATAAACAACACAGAAACACAAAAGATCATAAGAGACTACTATGAACAATTATATGCCAGTAAAATGGACAACTTGGAAGAAATGGACAAATTCTTAGAAAGTATGACCTTCCAAAATTGAACCAGGAAGACATAGAAAATCATAACAAACCCATCACAAGTACAGAAATGGAAACTATAGTAAAAAATGTTCCAACAAACAAAAGCCCAAGATGCAATGGCTTCACAGCTGAATTCTACAAAAAAATTAGAGAAGAGCTAACATCTATCCTACTCAAACTCTTCCAGAAAATTGCAGAGGAAGGCAAACATCCAAATCCATTCTACGAGGCCACCATCACCCTAATACCAAAACCAGACAAATATGCCACAGAAAATGAAAACTGCAGGCCAATATCTCTGGTGAATATAGATGCAAAAATCCTCAACAAAATTCTAGCAAACAGAATCCAACAACATATTAAAAAGTCCCTACATCATGACTGAATGGGCTTTATTCCAGGGATACAAGGATTCTATAATATTCCCACATCTATCAATGTGATATTCCATATTAAAAAATTGAAAGATAAAATCCATATGAGTATCTCAATAGATTCAGAGAAAGCCTTTGACAAAATTCAACACCTGTTTATGATAAAAGCTCTCCAAAAAGCAGGCATACAAGGAGCATCAGTTGTGTCCGACTCTGTGCAACCCCATGGACTGTAGCCTACCAGGCTCCTCCATCCATGGGATTTTCCAGGCAAGAATACTGAAATGGGTTGCTATTTTAATTCAGGAGATCTTCCCTAGCCAGGGACTGAACTCAGATCTTCTGCATTATAGGCAGACACTTTACTGTCCAGTCACCAGTGAAGTAGGCACATACTTCAACATAATAAAAGACATATACAACAAACCCACACCAAACATTATCCTCAATGGTGAAAAATTGAAAGCATTTCTCCTAAAGTCAGGAACAAGACAAGGATGCCCACTCTCACCACTACTATTCAACAGAGTTTTGGACATCTTAGTGACAGCAATCAAAGAAGAAAAAGAAATAAAAGGAATCCAGACTGGAAAGGAAAAAGTAAAACTCTGTTTCAGATAACATGATCTTCTACATAGAAAACCCTGAAGACACCCCCAGAAAATCACTAGAACTAATTAATGAATACAGTCAAGTTGTAGGATACAAAATTAATACACAGAAATCCCTTGCATTCCTATACACTAACAATGAGAAGAAAGAAAGAGAAATTAAGGAAAGAATACCATTCACCATTGTGATGAAAAGAATAAAATGCTTAGGAATAAATTGACCTAAAGAAACAAAATACCTGTATATAGATAGCTATAAAACACTGATGAAAGACATCAAATATGACATGAATAGATGGAGAAATATACAATTTTTGTTGATTGGAAGAATCAAAATAGTGAAAATGAGTATACTACCCAAAGAAACCTATAGGTTCAATGCAATCCCTATCAAGCTGCCAATGGTATTCTTCACAGAACTAGAACAAATAATTTCACAATTTGTATGGAAACACACACACACACACACACACAAAAAAAAAAACACAAAACTTGAATAGCCAAAGCAATGTTGAAAAAGAATGAAACTGGAGGAATCAATCTGCCTGACTTCAGATCATACTACAAAGCTACAGTCATCAAGAGAGTATAGCATTGACACAAAGATAGACATATAGATCACTGGAACAAAATAGAAAGCCCAGAGATAAATCTACACACCTATGGACACCTTATTTTTGACAAAGGAGGCAAACACATACAATGGAGAAAAGACAATCTCTTTAACAAGTGGTCCTGGGAAAACTGGTCACCCACCTATAAAAGAATGGAACTAGAACACTTTCTAACACCATACACAGAAGTAAACTCAAAATGGATTAAAGATCTAAATGTAATACCAGAAACTTTAAAACTCTCAGAGGAAATCATAAGAAGAATGGTCTCTAACATAAATTGTAGCAAGATCCTGTATAACCCACCTCCCAGAGTAATGGAAATAAAAGCAAAAATAAACAAATGGAACTTATGTATAACCAAATGAAAAAGTGGACCAAAGAAATAAACAGATATTTCTCCAAAGAAGACATACAGATGGCTAACATGGAAAATGTTCAACATCACTCATTATCAGACAGATGCAAATCCAAACCACAATGAGATATCACTTCACACCCGTCAGAATAGCCAGAATCAAAATGTCTACACACAATAAATGTTAGTAGAGAAAAGGGTACCTTGTTACACTGTTGATGAGAATGCAAACTGGTACAGCCACTATGAAGAACAGTGTATAGAGTCCTTACAAAGCTGGAAATAGAACTGCCATATGACCCAGCAATCCGACTGCTGGGCATACACACCTAATAAACCAAAATTGAAAGAGACATGTGCACCCAAATATTCATTGCAGCACTGTTTGCAACAGCTAGGACATGAAAGCAACCTAGATGTCCATCTGCAGACGAATGGATAAAGAAGTTGTGGTGTTTATTCATATGGAATATTACTCAGCTATTAAAAAGAATGCATTTGAGTCCATTCTAAGGAGGTGGATGAAGCTGGAGCCTATTATACAGAGTGATGTAAGTCAGAAAGAGAAACACTAATACAGTATATTAATGCATGTATATGGAATTTAGCAAGATGGTAATGATAATCTTATATGCAAGGCAGCAAGAGACACAGATG
This sequence comes from Oryx dammah, assembly GCF_014754425.2. Lineage (NCBI taxonomy): Eukaryota > Metazoa > Chordata > Mammalia > Artiodactyla > Bovidae > Oryx > Oryx dammah. Next base: position 1,153,327 of record NW_024070207.1, on the reverse strand, counting down.
TAAAGAACAGACTTTTTGACTCAGTGGGAGAAGGTGAGCTTGGGATGATATGAGAGAATAATATTGAAACATATATATTACGATATGTAAAACAGATGACCAGTGCAAGTTCGATGTATGAAGCAGGTCGCTCTAAGATGATGCTCTGTTATAACCCAGATGGATGGGATCGGGAAGGAGGTGGGAAAGTGTTTCAGGATGGGGGGATACAAGTGCACCAGTGGCTGATATAAGTCTATGTATGGCAAAAACCACCACAATGTTCTAAAGTAATTATCCTCCAATTTAAATTAATTAATTGACTAAAAAATAAATGATCTGTAAACTTTTTCTTGTCTAAGATTCAGTAAAATGTACCATATTTATTATCCCAACTGAAGGAACAACATCAACAATAACAACAAAATCTACCACAAATATATGATTAGTGTTTGCTTCCATCTGTCAGATTGAAAATGCAGGGAAAATATTCGCAGGGAATTGGGTAGGGTCTTGTCTCAGTATTGTGAGTCAAGTAACTTGAGACTAAGCACTGTTCTGGTCCTGCTTGGATACTAACAGGAAATAAGTTCAGGAAAATACTCAATACAATTGATCATCAGCAAAAGGCAAATTAAAGCTTTATGACTCAGAAGTTCTTCTAGGTGTTTACCCAGGAAAACTGAAAATAAAAAATATATGCACACAACATGACTTGTACAAGAATTTCTATAGCAGCATTAATCATAAGAGCTCCAAATAAAAAATAGAACACATATCCATCAGCAGAGGAACAAATTTAAAAATTGTTGCTCATACATACAAAAAAAGTGCTCCTCAGCAATGAAAAATAATAAACATACAAAACAAAGGTGATTGAAGAGGCAGGCTGAATTTAAAAAAAAGAAAAACTGGACAACGAAAAGTGTATACTATCTGATTTCATTTATCTAAATCTTTAGAACAGGAAAAAGTTATCTCTGGTTTAAAAAAAAAATCAGAATGGTAGTTTTCTAGGATTAGGATGGAGAATGAATGAGAAGGGGCAAAATGGGTCTTTCCTTATAATGGAAATTGTCTGATAACTTGATTAGCATGATTATGCAATTATAAAATTCATCATACTTTGTAACATCTACCTTTTTCTCACATACATAAATTACTTCTTAATTAAAAAATGCATTGAAAATAATGACTTTAATGGCAGTCCAATGGTAAATATTCCACAGTTCCACTGCAGAGGTCATGAGTTCAGTCCCTGGTCAGGAAACTAAGATCCCACTTATGCCGTGGCCTCGTCCAAAAATACATCAATTCAGTTCAGTTGCTCAGTCATGTCTGACTCTTTGCGACTCCATGAACTGTAGAACACCAGGCTTCCCTGTTCATCACCAACTCCCAGAGCTTACTCAAATTCATGTTCATCAAGTCGATGATGCCATTCAACCATCTCATCCTCTGCCTTCCCCTTCTCCTCCCACCTTTAATCTTTCCCATCATCAGGGTCTTTTCCAGTGAGTCAGTTCTTCGTATCAGGTGGCCAAAGTATTGGAGTTTCGGCTTCAGCACCAGTCCTTCCAATGAATATTCAGGAATGATTTCATTTAGGATGGACTGGTTGGATCTCCTTGCAGTCCAAGGGACTCTCAAGAGTCTTCTTCAACATCATAGTTCAAAAGCATCAATTCTATAGTGCTCAGCCTTCTTTATAGTCCAACTCTCACATCTATACATGACTACTGGAAAAGCCATAGATTTGACTACGCAGACCTTTGTTGGCAAAGTAATGTCTCTGCTTTTTAATATACTGTCTAGTTTGATCATAGCTTTTCTTACAAAGGGCGAATGTCTTTTAATTTCATGGCTGAAGTCACCATCTGCAGTGATTTTGGAGCCCCCCAAATAAAGTATTTCACTGTTTCCATTATTTCTGCATTTATTTGCCATGAAGTGATGGGATGGGATACCATGATCTTAGTTTTCTGAATGTTGAGTTTTAAGCCAAACTTTTCACTCTCCTCTTTCGTTTTCATCAAGAGGCTCTTTAATTCTTCTTTACTGTCTGCCATAAGAGTGGTGTCATTTGCATATCTGAGGTTATTGGTTCTTCTCCTGACAATCTTAATTCCAGCTTGTGCTTCATCCAGCCATTTCTCATGATGTACTCTGCATATAAGTAAAATAAGCAGGGTGACAATATACAGCCTTGACGTACTCCTTTTCCTATTTGGAACCAGTCTGTTGTTCCATGTGCAGTTCTAACTGTTGCTGCTTGACCTGCATACAGATTTCTCATGAGGTTGGTCAGGTGGTCTTGTATTCCCATCTCTTTAAGAATTTTCCACATATTATATATACATTTTTTTCTAAAAATAATTGGTAAAATCTCTTTCAGAAAAGTGATATTTGAAAAAAAAAGTCACAGAAATAAAGTCAGGAGTGAGTAATACAAGGTTGGGGTATTTAAAAGTATCAAATACCCCATCATCTCCAACACCAAATGCAACCTTTAGAATGTTAGCTCCGCAAGGACAGAATTTTTATCCTGTTTTTAAACCTTGGTTCCAGTCTTGATCTATGCTCGCTGCTCAGTAAATATGTTGACTGAATGTCATCGATGTTGAATCAGATAAGATATGAGGAAAGATCACTGGATTTCAGGAATGGTAACCAATGAATTTTTAAAGAACTTAAATAGAATAAAAGGACTTGAAATAATCTATTCCTTATTCAAAAGTGTTGTATATTTAATCTACATGGCGAGGAAAGATGCATGACAGGGATTTCAAGTAATATTGAAGGAAATGTGACATCTTTTACTAAGATGTTTAATTGGTAAAACAAATTAAACTCAAATGGTGTGTAAGAGAAGAATGAGTTTTGCCTCTCATATGAAGGAGGCAAAATGAGTGAAGAAAATTATATGTTCATATATATAATGTCTATTGTAGGTAGTAGATGCAGTTTGGAAAGTAATTATGACTGCTTTAAAACAATGGTGACAAAACTGGTCCCACTTTTGGGGCCATATATCAGTAGAGATCTTTTTGTTTAATGCTAAACTGATTCTGAAACAAGACTGCATGGTACCAAGTTTAAGGACAGTCCTATTTGAACGCAGAGGCAGTTGTGAGTTATCCTGACTTTATAAGCACAGAGGACAAGTTTTTTAAACAAAACTATGTACCTGTTGGGCTTCCCAGGTGACTCAGTGGGTAAAGAATTTGCCTGGAATGCAGGAGACATAAGAGACACTGGTTTGATCCCTGGGTCACGAAGATCCCCTGTAGGAGGACATAGCAACCTAGGCCAGTATTCTTGCCTGGAGAATACTGTGGACAGAGGAGCCTGGTGGGTTACAGTCCATAGGGTCGCACAGAGTCGGACAAGACTGAGTGACTGAGCAGACATGCACACATGTACTTTTTAAGATTTTACAATTCTAACTGTCTACTTATAAGCAAAGGAATTTTTTTAAAAGATGAAACAAAAAAAAATGAGGGAGTTAAACTGCTTCATGTTTGAGGATCTAAAAAATGTTTATTGGGAGAGATGGTTATTAATTAGTTATTAATAAATGTTTCTTTAAGAATGAATGAGTCAATCTCTGTACTCTATCACAGGGATGTAGAAACAGAATTGGCTGTTGTTAAACAGGAAGAAATGTTCTTATCACCATTGTTTTCCAGTATTTTCCATCCAACAAAAACAACAAAAAATGATGGCATTGGGAAATTATCTATGGTTTAAACTCTGCAATATCTGGAAAGCTGATCATAAACTGTTAAACAGCACTCATTTGTCAAATTCTGAATTATATTAAGAATGGTGAAAAGGATGGTAGAGTGGTAAGGATTGAGCATGTTGTTTCTCAAGACAATTCCATTTTGTGGGCCTGAATGAAGAAATTATGAAAAAGTAAATATTTACATATTACCATAAAGAAAAGGAGAATACAAATAGTATTACTATGAGTCTAGCACAGTGCAATTTATTTACATTTTAAAGTGATATTGACAATATTACTGAGATTAAATATATTAATTTCCCTTAGGAATAAGAATATGGATATAGTCTCCAAATATTTTTTAGTATAAGAAAAATATTTAATTATATGCAAAAGGCCTTTTTCTTGGTTAGAAAAATAATTTGCTTATTATCATTTACATTTATTGAACCCCAGGAATAATAAGTAAGATAACTGCTCTGTGTATGCAGAAAGCTCTTGATATATCCTTATTGTATGCTAAGACAGTGTTCATTCACATACACTGGAGATCCACCATAAAAGTTATTTCTGATGGGATAGGATGAAACGTGAAATAATTGCTTTCATTTCTTTCACAAATTGCTGGAAAATTTCAGGTTCATTTCACCATTTACTGTTTTGAAGAAGCGACAAGAAAAATGGTATGATCTTGGAAAGAAATATGTCATCAGTGATAAGCAATCCCAAACTCAGTTAAGCAAGTAATTCATTGCAGGTCAAGAACTACACCCCTGACAATACTGCACATGCAGGTAATACACCACATGTCATATTTGAAGGGGAGCATGCTTTTTCTACTACTACATCTTCAACAAATTCTTGGTACTTGCTGATATAGAGATGAGAAGGATTTGCAGAAGTAGAAGAGTGCATTTAAAAGGAATATGAAATGTAGTACAACAAAGAAGGAATGCAATTAGAATTCCAAACTCATGAGGAATATTAGCCAAACAAAAAATCATGGTGTAACTACATTATAAATGTTAGTAAATGTTCACTATAACTAAAAATTAGGTCTTATGGGCAGAAAAGTCTCCAAATTTAATGTCCATAAAATTGTCCTTGATATTTGTGAAAAGATAAGGAGAGGAGTTTCATCATTCTTGCTTTAATCTCATTCTATTCCTCATCTATATACTCAACTATAGATGGATTAATCATGAATATAATAATATACTCCTACTCTCACTCCACTCAACTAATATAGCTGTAAAAACAGTGGGGAGGTTATTACCTTCAGTGTTTAATTAAGTATTTAAACAAATAGTGTTAAAATACTGAATAAAAATCTAGATATAAAGATTATCTATAGCTATTCTCTTTCCAAGCAAAAACTCATGGTATTTCACTGACTAGATCAGTGAACAAGATGACTCTATTATTATTATTATTTTGCATACAAGAGCCAGGATTCAGCCATATGGAGTAATTTCACAGATTTGGGGAATACCAGATATTTCTGCTAGTCTTTTTAGGCAGAAATACCTTGTAAATAATTAGTCATATTTCTGCATTTTAAGAAATCATATTATTGATATGGTTTGTCATCCAAAGTGAAAGTGAAAAAGTCAGTCATGTTTGACTCTTTGCGACCCCATGGACTCTACAGTCCATGGAATTCCTTAGGCCAGAATACTGGAGTGTGTAGCCTTTCCCTTCTCCAAGGGATCTTCCAAACCCAGGGATCAAACCCATGTTTCTCACATTGCAGGCAGATTCTTCACCAGCTGAGCCTCAAGGGAAGCCCAAAACCAAATATTAAATGAAAAGGATGCCTTCTGAAGAATTCATGGACTTTTCCTGCAGGAAATTCCTAAACCACTTGCAGGACTGAGAGCAGCTTAGAATTAAGTTAAATTATGCTTGACTTTTATTGCTCAAAAAAGCAAAATGTGGATGCAACAAGAAATCAGAACTTTTATAACTAACTCATACACAGATTTTTCTCTAAACACAGTTTTAAATATTCAACATAGTTATTAATAATTCCATCTTAAAATGGGATTATGAAATAAATATGACTATGCCTAAGTTACAAATGAGGGATCTTAAGCATAAAGAAGTTAAATATCTTGTTCAAGGCCAAAAGTTCAGTTAATGACAAAGTTATTATTAGAAGACCGGAAAACCTGGTTCCAGCATCAGCACTCTTTTTTTAAAAATATAAATTTATTTATTTTAATTGGAGGCTAATTACTTCACAATACTGTATTGCCTTTGCCATACATCAACATGAATCTACTACGGGTGTACACGTGTTCCCCATCCTGAACCCCCCTCCCACCACCCTCCCCGTACCATCCCTCTGGGTCATCCCTGTGCACCAGCCCCAAGCATCCTGTATCCTGCATTGAACCTGGACTGGCGATTCGTTTCATGTATGATATTATACATGTTTCAATGCCATTCTCCCAAATCATTCCACCCTGGTCCTCTCCCACAGAGTCCAAAAGACTGTTCTATACATCTGTGTCTTTTGCTGTCTCACATACAGGGCTATCGTTACCATCTTTCTAAAGTCCATATATATGCGTTAGTATACTGTATTGGTGTTTTTCTTTCTGGCTTACTTCACTCTGTATAATAGGCTCCAGTTTCATCCACCTCATTAGAACTGATTCAAATGTATTCTTTTTAATGGCTGAGTAATACTCCATTGTGTATATGTACCACAGCTTTCTTATCCATTCATCTGCTGATGGACATCTAGGTTGCTTCCATGTCCTGGCTATTGTAAACATTGCTGCGATGATCATTGGGGTACACGTGTCTCTTTTAATTTTCGTTTCCTTGGTGTGTATGCCCCGTAGTGCCACTATGGAGATCAGTGTAGAGATTTCTTAAAAAACTGGAAATAGAACTGCCTTATGACCCAGCAATCCCCCTACTGGGCAGCATCAGCATTGTTAACCATTATGCTATAGTATTAGAAGTTAAAATATAGACAAATGACAGGAGATAGCAACAGAAAAGGCTTCAGGTGGCGCTAGTGGGAAAGAGCCTGCCTGCCAAGGCCGGAGACTTTAGAGACACAAATTCGATCCCTGGGTCAGGAAGATCCCCTGGAGGAGGGCATGGCAATGCACTCCAGCATTCTTGCTTGGAAAATCACATGGAAAGAGAAGCCTGGTGGGCTACAGTCCATAAGGTCACATAAGCAACTTAGCACAGCATAGCACAACCACAGAAAATATCAGCAGAGACTGATTCATCCAGTTAACTTTTCATGCTATAAAAGTTACTGAAGGTTTCACTGCTATCTCTTGAAATAATGAGACAGCAACAACAATTTTTGGGCACTAGCTAAACTACAGATGCTTTCACAATATCATTTATTTCATGCTATCCTTAAAACCCCACAAGTGAGTTAAGATGTTGCTAATAAATGAAAGAAATTAATTTAAATCTAGGATTGTCTGACATCAAAAGACATTATGACTTTTAACTGATAATGCTGACCAGTGAAATAAATACTTTTCACTGTTTTCACTGTTCATGGATGGCAATGGGTGTTCAAAAGAAAATGAAATTGTTTACTGCATTAATGAAGATAGGATATGCATAAATACAGTTTATATACTGTTTTTCCTAAAACACTTAAAACCTAATTTAACCTAATTTAATTCAACAAATATTTGCTGATGTCCCATTTAATTAATGTACAAGATTAAGTTATTCAGGGGAAACAAAAATGAGACAGCCTGTCCACAAAGCTTACAGTTTACTGAAGATTAGACAATTGTGCAAAAAAGAATGTCTCATAAAAGAAGAGCATAGACTTTTTTTTTCAAAGAAGTACAAAACATTATGTGGATACACCTGGATTTAAGATGACAGAAGGAACAGATTTCTACTTTATTTTCTGATAGTCACTCCCAAATAAGAAGAATAAATGAGAAAATGAAAACATAATCTCCATATTTCATGAAATCAGGATGTTGCTGTAACATCAAAACTTAGTATATGATGGTGGAAAGTAGATGAAGGATTATAATGACACAGCTGTGCTAATAAAATTCCATACTGTTGTCTTCTGGGTGAAAAACAGAGATGGGAAGAGAAAGGGAACAGACTAGGAGCTTTCATTTGTACTTTTGCCTCTGGCCTTCAAATCATAAAGGTGAACCTGGACTGAAGTGCATGAAATATTACTATATTTAGGTCATGTTAAAATGTATAGAAAGACTTAATAATAGATACAAAGAAAACTAATCAAATGAATAGTATAATATAGTATTTAAAGTAGTAAACATTTAGCCATAAAAACATAAATGAGAATTTTGTATTAGACTCAATTCATACATTTTGTAATTTTCTTCTGTGACTGCGGAATGAAAGAGAAAAAAACAGAAGTTGAGGATTAACCAGAATGCACTTTATAATAATTTAACTGAGCACATTTCACTATTTCACTATTGTGTCCAATTTCTTTCTTATAATCACTTTTTATGCATTCATGTGGAATATATAAACAACATAATTGACATACTAACATACTCTTATTTTTTCTTAATGGGTTTTGAATATTTTCTCATATAATTAAACATCATTCTTATCTATTAAAGTGAAATTTTTATTTAAAAATTGCATAACTGACAGGCTACATATATACCTGTGTGAATATCAACAACAAGAAATTAGAGTACAGTTCCATGGACCCAGAAAGTTCCCTCCTGTCGCTTTCCATCTCACCTCATCCTTACCTGAGCAAGCAATTTCTAATGTTTATGACCATTGGTTAGTTATTCCTATTCTTGCATTTATGTAAATTGAATCATATAAAGTGTACTCTTTTATCGAGCCCATCTTTGCATGAAATGTTCCCTTGGTATCTCTAATTTTCTTGAAGAGATCTCTAGTCTTTCCCATTCTGTTGTTTTCCTCTATTTCTTTGCATTGATCGCTGAAGAAGGCTTTCTTATCTCTTCTTGCTATTCTTTGGAACTCTGCATTCAGATGCTTATATCTTTCCTTTTCTCCTTTGCTTTTCACTTCTCTTCTTTTCACAGCTAAGGCCTCCCCAGACAGTCATTTTGCTTTTTTGCATTTCTTTTCCATGGGAATGGCCTTGATCCCTGTCTCCTGTACAATGTCACGAACCTCACTGCATAGTTCATCAGGCACTCTATCTATCAGATCTAGGCCCTTAAATCTATTTCTCACTTGCACTGTATAATCATAAGGGATTTGATTTAGGTCATAACTGAATGGTCTAGTGGTTTTCCCTACTTTCTTCAATTTAAGTCTGAATTTGGCAATAAGGAGTTCATAATCTGAGCCACAGTCAGCTCCTCGTCTTGTTTTTGTTGGCTGTATAGAGCTTCTCCATCTTTGGCTGCAAAGAATATAATCAATCTGACTTCAGTGTTGACCATCTGGCGATGTCCATGTGTAGAGTCTTTTCTTGTGTTGTTGGAAGAGGGTGTTTGCTATGACCAGTGCGTTTTCTTGGCAAAACTCTATTAGTCTTTGCCTTGCTTCATTCTGCATTCCAAGGCCAAATTTGCTTGTTACTCCAGGTGTTTCTTGACTTCCTACTTTTGCAATACAGTCCCCTATAATGGAAAGGACATCTTTTTTGGGTGTTAGTTCTACAAGTTCTTGTAGGTCTTCATAAACCATTCAGCTTCAGCTTCTTCATCGTTAATGGTTGGGGCATAGACTTGGATTACTGTGATATTGAATGGTTTGCCTTGGAAACGAACAGAGATCATTCTGTCGTTTTTGAGATTGCATCCAAGTACTGTATTTCGGACTCTTGTTGACCATGATAGCTACTCCATTTCTTCTGAGGGATTCCTGCCTGCAGTAGTAGATATAATGGTTATCTGAGTTAAATTCACCCATTCCAGTCCATTTTAGTTCTCTGATTCCTAGAATGTCGACGTTCACTGTTGCCATCTCTTGTTTGACCACTTCCAAATTGCCTTGATTCATGGACCTGACATTCCAGGTTTCTACGCAATATTGCTCTTTACAGCATCGGACCTTGCTTCTATCACCAGTCACATCCACAGCTGGGTATTGTTTTTGCTTTGACTCCCTCCCTTCATTCTTTCTGGAGTTATTTCTCCACTGATCTCCAGTAGCATATTGGGCACCTACTGACCTGGGGAGTTCCTCTTTCAGTGTCCTATCATTTTGTCTTTTCATACTGTTCATGGGGTTCTCAAGGCAAGAATACTGAAGTAGTTTGCCATTCCTTTCTTCAGTGGACCATATTCTGTCAGACCTCTCCACCATGACCCACCTGTCTTGGGTTGCCCCGCAGGCATGGCTTGGTTTCATTGAGTTAGACGAGGCTGTGGTCCTAGTGTGATTAGATTGACTAGTTTTCTGTGAGTATGGTTTCAGTGGATCTGCCCTCTGATGCCCTCTTGCAACACCTACCATCTTACTTGGGTTTCTCTTACCTTGGGCGTGGGGTATCTCTTCACAGCTGCTCCAGCAAAGCACAGCCTCTGCTCCTTACACTGGATGAGGGGTATCTCCTCACTGCCGCCCTTCCTGATCTTCAGTGTGGGTTAGCTCCTCTAGGCCCTCCTGCACCTGGGCAGCCACCACTCCCTGGATGTGGGGTGGCTCCTCCTGGCCACCACCCCTGGCCTCGGGCGCGGGTGGCTCCTCTTGGCCATTCCTGCATTGTCGCAGCCTGGGACTATAGGCTGCTGCCCCTGATCTTGGACGTGGGGTACCTCCTCTTGGCCGCACTTAGTGCACCGGTCGCAGCTGCCTGTGCTTAGTGTGCCGGTCACAGCCGCTTGCCTTTGCATGAACATTTCATGCAAAGATGGGCTCGATAAAGAACAGAAATGATATGGACCTAACAGAAGCAGAAGATGTTAAGAAGAGGTGGCAAGAATACACAGAAGAACTGTACAAAAAAGATCTTCATGACCTGGATAATCATGATGGTGTGATCACGCATCTAGAGCCAGACGTCCTGGAATCTAAAGTCAAGTGGGCCTTAGAAAGCATCACTATGAACAAAGCTAGTGGAGGTGATGGAATTCCAGTTGAGCTATTTCAAATCTTGAAAGTTGATGCTGTGAAAGTGCTGCCCTCAATGTGCCAGCAAATTTGAAAAACTCAGCAGTGGCCACAGGACTGGAAAAGGTCCGTTTTCATTCCAATCTCAAAGAAAGGCAATGCCAAAGAATGCTCAAACTACGCACAATTGCACTCATCTCACATGCTAGTAAAGTAATGCTCAAAATTCTCCAAGCCAGGTTTCAGCAATACGTGAACCATGAACTTCCTGATGTTCAAGCTGGTTTTAGAAAAGACAGAGGAACCAGAGATCAAATTGCCAACATCTGCTGGATCACAGAAAAAGCAAGAGAGTTCCAGAAAAACATCTATTTCTGCTTTATCAACTATGCCAAAGCCTTTCACTGTGTGGATCACAATAAACTGGAAAATTCTGAGACGGGAATACCAGACCACCTGACCTGCCTCTTGAGAAACCTATATGCAGGTCAGGAAGCAACAGTTAGAACTGGACATGGAACAACAGACTTGTTCCAAATAGGAAAAGGAGTATGTCAAGGCTGTATATTGTCACCCTGCTTATTTAACTTATATGCAGAGGACATCATGAGAAATGCTGGACTGGAAGAAACGCAAGCTGGAATCAAAATTGCCAGGAGAAATATCCATAACCTCAGATATGCAGATGACACCACCCTTATGGCAGAAATTGAAGAAGAACTAAAAAGCTTCTTGATGAAAGTGAAGGAGGAGAGTGAAAAAGTTGGCATAAAGGTCAACATTCAGAAAACGAAGATCATGGCATCCGGTCCCATCACTTCATGGGAAATAGATGTGTAAACAGTGGAAACAGTGTCAGACTTTTTTTTTTTTTTTGCCTCCAAAATCACTGTAGATGGTGACTGCAGCCATGAAATTAAAAGACGCTTACTCCTTGGAAGAAAAGTTATGACCAACCTAGGTAACATATTGAAAAGCAGAGACATTACTTTGCCGACTAAGGTCCTTCTAGTCAAGGCTATGGTTTTTCCAGTAGTCATGTATGGATGTGAGACTTGGACTGTGAAGAAGGCTGAGCGCTGAAAGATTGATGCTTTTGAACTGTGGTTTTGGAGAAAACTCTTGGGAGTCCCTTGGACTGCACGGAGATCCAACCAGTCCATTCTGAAGGAGATCGACCCTGGGATTTCTTTGGAAGGAATGATGCTAAAGCTGAAGCTCCAGTATTTCGGCCACCTCATGCAAAGAGTTGACTCATTGGGAAAGACTCTGATGCTGGAGGGATTGGGGACAGTAGGAGAAGGGGACGACAGAGGATGAGATGGCTGGGTGGCATCACTGACTCGATGGATGTGAGTCTGAGTGAACTCCAGGAGTTGGTGATGGACAGGGAGGCCCGGCGTGCTAAGGGTTGTTATATCTTCTTAGAAAATCCACCCCTTAAATAAGCTTTAATGCACTTTTTCCCTGATAACTTTCCTTGCTGTGAAATCTTCTCTGTATGAAATTAATTTAGCTATTCCATTTTATTTTGATAGGGTTTAGTATCAGATTTTTATCCATCCATTTATTAATACTTTTAATTTGTACATTTCCTTATATTTAAAGTGGATTTCTTTTATATACATGCTTACTGTTAATCTGAACTTTCTTTGTGGTTATAACTTGGGAAAGCTTTAATATAAATATTAGAATTTATGTAGGTTTCTGCCAGTAGCCAGTGGGAATCCTTTATCCTATGATATCTCAGTTACCTATAGTGGTTTTAGCTGAATGGAGAAATCCCAAACCAATAATTTGTCAGCCTGAGTAGACCATTTTATTTCCTTAAGCTCTCAAGTGCAGTCAGAAATAAACATCCAGCCCACAAACATTATGTTTCTCATTCCAATAGTGTATCATAAAACCTTGTGTTCTTCATTACAGTCACCAGTGAAAATTTAAGTAACTATTTGTCACTGCTTGCTATGAATTAACAGTGATACATTCTCCAATAGTAACAAGATCTGTACTACTTGTATACACAATCAGGTCAGATAACCTATCCCAGATTCCCAATCTTGAAGCTTTATTGCCTGAATTTCTTCTAGCTTCACTTTGTCAGGCCTTGATTTAGGAAATAGAAACTATTCCAAATATTTTAAGAAGAAAGGGACTTAATATAGTAAATTCAGTATTTAAAAGGTTATTGCAAGAGTTGTAGGATGAAGCTCAAGACTTCACTAGACCTCTAATACTGGCACCAGTATTAGTACTCCTCAGAACAGATATATTAAAAGTGCTAATATTTTCCATTATAATTAGGAAGGTGGGGAATCAGAAGGTGAGCCTATAAGTTATGACCTTTAATATAAAGTCATTGCAGCCATAATCCATGGTTTAGGAAGACTGTTCAGGAAGCATGACTACTATTAAAAACACTGTGTTATTGGATGCTGAAATATGAAATAAAGAGACTAGCCATCATTTTTTTCAATACCAATAATGCTAGTAACTGGGTTCAAAAATGTTGAGCCTGGCCACTATTATTGCTGCAATTGTCACTTTCATGAAACTGGAAATTGAGCAATGATATCTCTACAGTCAATTTTTGCCATCCAGGAAACTAAAAAACCATTTTAGAAGGCCTATGCCTGACTTTTGCCTTCTAAGTCTTATGCAAGTACAACTCATTAGCAAAATTTAATTTGACTATGTAGGTTTTTTATATTACTGTATAACAAGTTATCACAAACTTAGTTCAAAACAACATCCTCTTTATCTAGTTATCTATTTCTGAAGTTTAAAGTGACACCACTGGGTTCTCTGCTCAGTACATCACAAGACCGGAAGCAAAGTATCAGCCATGCTGAATTATAGTCTAGAAGGTCTAGGAAAATATCTGTTTCTAGTTCATTAAAGTTGTTGGCAAAATTTAGCTACATGGAGTTGTAGGACTGAGGTTGCCATTTCCTTAAAGGCTGTTAGCCAGGGGTCATTCTTTATTCCTAGAAACCACTCTCTGTTCCTTGTACATGGTTCCTTTCATCCTCTAAGCCAGCAACAGCAGACCCATTACATCCTTCTTCTTCTTGAAAACTGTGTCATCTCTTTCTGCCATCAGCCTCAGAAAATTTTCTGCCTTTAAAGGACTCATTTGAGTCAATTTCACCCAGATAACTTCTGTTTATTAATATTAACTGACTTGGGACTTCAATTACATCCATAACATTCCTTCACAGAATGATATTTAATTGAATAACCAGAATATGGGAATATTAGGACTGAAAGGCTGAGTATGTATATGCTTGGGCTTCCCAGGTGGCGCTAATGGTAAAGAACCCACCTATCAATGCAAGAGACATAAGAAATGCATGTTCAATCCCTGGGTCAGGAAGATCCTCTGGAGAAGGGCATGGCGATCTACTTCAGTATTCTTGACTGGGGAATCTCATAGAAAGAGGAGCCTGGAAGGCTGCAGTCCTTAGGGTCATAGTGTCAGACAAAGTGACTTAGCATGCATTCATGCATATGCTTATGTATTAGTGGAATCAATGGAAGTTATGACAAAAGGAAAGTGAGAGAAAAATTAGAGTTATTTTATTATTATATCCTACTTGTATTACTTTGTACATACAAGTGTACATACATTACACTTGTATAAAGTGGTATAGTGTCCCTTGAAAGTGGACTTAGATTAATTGTAAATGTACATTGCAAACTTTAGGACAATCACTATTAAAAGACAAGTAATAATAGAAGGAGTGTAGCTTATATGCTAAGAGAAGAAGGAAAATGAAATTACATAACATGTTCTAATGTTAATAAAACTACAAAAGACAGAAAAAATGTAGAAGACAGAAATAAGAACAAAGAAGAAAGGAAACAATTAGAAAGGAGTAACAGAAAAGTGGATATTAATCCAATTATGTCAAAAATTATTTCAATGTCATTGATTTAATGTACCAATTAAAAAACAGATTGTCAGAATGATAAGGAAATAAGACCCAACTATCTTAACCAGTCATGACTGATAAAACAGAATACCACTGACAGTTCAGGAAGCTGGAAAGTTTACTATCAAGATGTTGGCAGATCTGGTCTTTGCTGAAAACCTGCCTCCTGGCTTTCAGAGGGCCATATTCTCATTGTATTATCACACGATAGGAAAGAGAGGAAGCAAGCTCTCTCAGGTCTCTTCCTTTATAATCACATTTATGAGAGCTCCATCCTCATGACTTCATCTAATCTTATTTACCTTCCAAAACGTCCATTCCTAATACCATTACATTGGGGGTATGATTTCACCATGAAATTTAGGTGTACATAAGTATTCAGTCTATAACACCAACTATATGTTGTCTATAAGAAATCCTCTTTAAAATATAAAGACATATATACATTTAAAGTAAATAGATTGAGAAAGGTATACCATGCTAATAACAATTAAAATAAAGCAGGAGTAACTACATTATATATATTTCAACATTTAGAAATCAATTAATGCCATCCATCATATCAAGAGGTTAAAGAAAAAAATCACATGATCACATCAGTATATGCAGAAAAAGCTTTTGACACAATCAAGTACTCATCCATGATAAAATCTTTCAGTTCACTAGGAATAGAAGGGAATCCCTCAATATGATATAGAATATTCACAAATCCTACAAATAATATAAAATTTAATGGTGAGAAAGCTGACAATTATTCTAAGAATAGAAGTAAGGCAGATTTCCCCTCTAAACACTGCTTTTCAATATCATACCAGAAGTTGTAGGAATGTAATAAGACAAGAAAATAAAACAAAATATATACTGATAAGAAAGGAAGAAAAAAATGTATTTTTTCTTTAAGAAAACATGATTTTCTATGCAGAAAATCCCAAAGAATTGAGAAAATAACTCTTAGAATTAATAGTAATTATAGCAGGTTTTTAAGAAATAAGGTAAAAACATAAAACTCAATTGCTTCCCTATACACAAAAAATGAATTATTAAAATGTAAAATAAAAAAAACACATTTCCATTTTTATTAGCATCCAAGAAAAGATGAATATTTAGTGTTATGAACTGAATTTATATCTGTGTAAAATTCATATCCTGAGGCCTTTAACCCGTGATAATAGTATCTGGATATAGTTAAGATTCCTTATAGCTCAGTTGGTAAAGAATCCGCCTGCAATGGAGGAGACTCTGGTTCAATTTCTGGGTCAGGAAGATCTGCTGGAGAAGGGATAGGCTACCCACTCCACTATTCTTTGGCTTTCCTTGTGGCTCAGCTGGTAATGAATCTGCTTGCCAAGTGGGAGACCTGGGTTCGATCCTTGGATTGGGAAGATCCCCAGGAGAAGGGAAAGGCTACCCACTCCAGTATTCTGGTCTGGAGAATTCCATGGACTGTATAGTACACAAGGTTACAAAGAATTGGACTCAACTAAGCAACTTTCACTTTCAAGGTTATATAAAGTCTTGAGAATATCATCCTCATTATGGGATTAGTGCTCTTAAGAGGAAACTAAAGAACTTTTTTTCTCTCTCTCTCTTTCTCTCAGCCGTGTGATGGACACAGAAAGAAGATGGCAATCTGCAAGCGAGACAGAAGATCCTAGCCAGAGACAAAGTCTGTGACTATTGATATTGCTGTGAGACAATTATTAAACGTGATAGTGGTGAGGACTCAGAAAGAAAAGAGAAAAGGTATAGAGAAAACATTCATCTTCTTAGAGAATACATAAATAATTACATAAAGAATAATAGAAATACAGACACTTAAGGGCATTCTAATGAAGGCTCAGATAAAAATTAGAAACATGATTGAGCAATGGAGAAAAGGCAATTCTTATTGCAAATTAGCAAATAACTTGACTGAATCATCATCTTCATCAAAGGAAAAAACGGATAATCTTGTGCCTCCAGATTGTTGGAATGAAAAACAAATGGTTATGTTTACAGAACAGTACAAACGGCTTGAAATAAAAGAAGGCAAATTAGGATGTAAGGGTTACTCAATGGTTCAGCATTTGGGATTAAAAGCAGAAGACCATGTCCACATGTCCAAGGAGTGGAGTGTATATTTGGTAATCCCTAATGGCACTTTGACTTTTCACTTTCATGCATTGGAGAAGGAAATGGGAACCCACTCCAGTGTTCTTGCCTGGAGAATCCCAGGGACTGGCGAGCCTAGTGGGCTGCCATCTATGCGGTCGCACAGAGTCAGACATGACTGGAGCAACTTAGCAGCAGCAGCAGCAGAATTGTTTCTCCTTGTGTTTTGTGGGAGGTAGAACTTGAGAATAATTAAAATTGGATATTTAGCTGACAAGATTTCTAAACATTGTGTTGAAGAAGTATCTTGGTTCTTCCTGACTGCTTATAGTAAACTATGAGAAGAAAGAAATGAAGAAATAATTGTTAAACAAAAATGAGCTGAACTTAAAGACTTGGAAAACTGTCAGCCTATCCATATAGAAAAAAAAAATGGAAAGAGTGTTTGTTCAGAAAGAATAAGAATGGTGCTT
Organism: Oryx dammah; assembly: GCF_014754425.2. NCBI lineage: Eukaryota > Metazoa > Chordata > Mammalia > Artiodactyla > Bovidae > Oryx > Oryx dammah. The sequence continues at coordinate 1,136,090 of NW_024070207.1, read as the reverse complement.
GGCTTTTGATTAGATTAATACAAATGTGAATCATGGAGCTAAACAACCACTCAAGTAGGAACACTTTAAACTAAAGGTGATGTAAATGGGACAGAATGAAGACTTTTGAACTCAGATCGCACAGTTCAGGATGATAACTTTGGCTGTGAATTTGCGCTGTTCTTCAAAAACAAGAAAGGGTAGCCCCAAAGGCAATTCAGAGATCATCAAGACCATTGCCTCAATTTCAAAAGGCAATATATCATCCATTTGAAGCCATGGAAGCTAGGTTACACAGAGCCCTGGGAATGAGACTCCCAATTCTACACAGTCTGCCTTGGCTCTCTTTGGGGACATTTTTCATACCACAGTTCTGCCATATAAAGGAGGAGATTCATTCTACCCAGCTATGGGAGTGACATTGATACCCCAGTGGGACTGGAAGGTAAAAGATCTAAACAAAAAGTTTTACTCACTTCTTAAGATCTAATGGAATTTGTCCTGCTCAGTTTCAAATTTTCAATCTTATGTCTATTCTACCATTGTATTCTAGAAGCATGTAACTTGTTTTCTTTCAGAGGCTCACTGCTCTATATGAATCTCATCTCAAGTCTCATCCATATCTCAGGTAATTTATATGAGACTTTGAACTTTAGACTTTAGAGCTGATGCTGGAATTAATTTACCGTTTTGAGACTATTGTGATGAAATGCATGCATTTTATATATGAGAAAGAAGTACATTTGAGAGACAAAGGGAGGAGTGCTATATACTGAATATGTACTGCTTAGATTCATATGTTGAGGATCCAAGTACCAATGTGATGGTTCTTAGAGGTTGAGTTTTGAAAGGTAATTAGGTTTTGATGCAGTCATGAGTCCTCATAATGGAATTAGTGTCCTTATAAAAAAAGCCAGACAGTTTGATCTCTGTCTATTCACAATCTAAGAACACAGCAAAAAAGATGGCCATCTCCAAGCCAGGAAGAACACTCTCACCAGACACTCCGTCTGCCAGTGCCTTTGTCTTGGACCTCTGTGTTTTCAGAACTTTGGAGAAAGAACATTTGTTATTTAGGCCACTCAATATATGGTATTCTGTTCTAACAGCTCCAACTAATACACTGAAGTATAAATCTAACAAAATATTGGCAAGACTTATTTATATGAGGAAACTACAAAATTCTGAAGAAAGAAATCAAAGAATTAAATAAATGTAGAGATATTCTATATTCATGAATAGTAAGATCCAGTATAGTCTAGTTGTCAGTTATCCTAAACTTGATTTATAGATCCAATTAAATCCCACTAAAACTGCATCAAGCCATTTTATGGATATCAACAAACAGTTGCTAAAATTTTTAATAAAAGACAAAAGACACAGAATAACTAACACAAAAAGTAGAAGAATGAAACTGGAAGACTAACACTACCTGACTTCAAGACTTACTCTAAAGGTACAGTAATCAGGAATGTGTAATATTAGCCAAAGACAAACAGATAAATAGAAGAAAACAGAAAGCCAAGAAATAGACCCACATAAATAGAGTTAACTGATTTTGACAAAGGAGTAAAAGTAATACAAAGGGGAAAAGATAGTTTTTTCAACAAATAGTCCTGGAACATGCATGACATCCTCATGCAAAGAAATGAATCTAGACACAGACTTCACAATTTTCACAAAAATAAACTAAACATGGATCACACATATGAATGTGAAAAGCAAAACTATAACTAGAAAATAAATTCTAGAAAATACCATAGGAGAAAATCTGCATGACCTTGGGTTTATTGATGACATTTTAGATACAGTGCCAAAGGCACAATCTGTAAACAAAAGCAATGATAAGTTGGACTTCATTAAAATATAAAAATTTTCTTCTCTGAAAAAGACACTGTCAACAGAATGAAAAGATAAGCCACATACTGGGAGAAAATATTTTTATGTTGTTCAATTGCTCATCGATGTCTGACTCTCTGTCACCCCATGGACTGTAGCACACCAGGCTTCCCTGTCCTTCACTGTCTCCCAGAGTTTGCTCAAATTCATGTCCATTGAGTCAGTGATGCCATCTAACAATCTCGTCTTCTGTCATCCCTTTCTCAGCCTACCTTCAATCTTTCCCAGCATCAGAGTCTTTTCCAATGAGTTGGCTCTCTGCACCAAGAAACCAAAGTATTGGGGCTTTAGTTTCAGCATCAGTCTTTCCAATGAATATTCAGAGTTGATTTCTTTTAGGATTGACTGGTTTGATCTCCTTGCTGTCCAAGGGACTCTGAAGAGTCTCCTCCAGCACCACAGTTTGAAGGCATCAGTCTTTTGGAGCTCAGTCATTTTTATTGTCCAGCTCTCACATCCATACATGAGTACTGAAAAAACCATAGCTTTGACTATAAAGACCATTGTCAGCAAAGTAATGTCTCTGCTTTTTAATACACTCTCTGTGTTTGTCAATAGGTTTTCTTCCAAGGAGTGTCTTTTAATTTCATGGCTGCAGTCACCATCTGCAGTGATTTTGGAGCCCAAGAATATAAAGTCTGTCACTCTTTCTATTGTTTCCTTGTCTACATACCATGAAGTGATGGGACCAGATGCCATGATCTTTGTTTATTGAATGTTGAGTTTTAAGCCAGCTTTTCCACTCTCTTTCACTTTCATCGAGAGGGCTGTTAATTCATCTTTACTTTCTGCCATTAGGTTGGTGTCATCTGCATATCTGAAGTTACTGATATTTCTCCTGGCAATCTTGATTCCAGCTTGTGCTTCATCCAACCTGGAATTTCACATGAAAAGATATATCACATAAATTGTTGTTTTCCAAACTTTCAAAGAACTATTAAAACAGATTTAAAAGGGAACACCTTAACCAATGGCCCAAGGTCTTAACAGACTCCTCACCAAAGAAGACATATAGATGATAAAGAAGCATATTAAAAGGCACTTCACTTCATTTGTCATCAGGGAAATGCAAATTAAATTACAATAAGATACCACTACACAATTATTAGTAAGGCCAAAATCCAGAACACTGAAAAATTCAAATACTGAAGAGAACGTTAAGTAACAAGTATTTTTATTTATTGTTGATGGAAATGCAAAATGCTAACAGCCACATGGAAAACAGTTTGGCTGTTTCTTAGAAAACAACATATACTCTTACCATATGACCCAACAATCATGCTCCTTGATACTTACACAGAGGGGTTGAAAATTTATGTCCACATAATGTGGGAGACCAGGTTCAATCCCTTGGTCAGGAAGATCTGGAGAAGGAAATGGCAACCCACTCCAGTACTCTTGCCTGGAAAACCCCATGGATGGAAGAGCCTAGTATTCTGCAGTCCATGGAGTTGTAAAGAGTTGGACACGACTGAGTGACTTCACTTTCACTTTCACACAACTATTAGTAAGGCCAAAATCCAGAACACTGAAAAATTCAAATACTGAAGAGAATGTGAAGTAACAAGTACTCTTATTCATTGCTGATGGAAATGCAAAATGCTAACAACCTCATTGGAAAACAGTTTGGCTACTTCTTAGAAAACAACACATACTCTTACCATATGACCCAATAATCATGCTCCTTGATACTTACACAAAGGTGTTGGAAACTTATGTCCACAGAAAAAATTGCACAGATCCTTCTTTATAGCACCTCTAGTCATGATTGTCAAAACTTGGAAGTAACCAAGATGTCCTTCAGTAGGTGAATAGATAAATACACTACAGTACCTGCAGACAATGGAACAATTATTTGGCTCTAAAAAGACATGCAGGACACAAATGCATAAGGAAGGAGATATTCTTAAAAGACTTTATATTCTGTAACTCCAACTATAGGACATTCTGGGCAAAAAAATGATATAGTAAAAAAATCTGTGGTTGCCAGGAGTTAATTGGGAGGAAGGGATGAAAAAGCAGGGCACAGAGGATTTTTAGAGCAGTGAAGTTATTCTGTATGATGAATTACTTTCAGTTCAATGGAAGAAAATAGAAAACCAGGAAATAGACTGACATAAATGTAATCAACTGATCTTTGACAAATAAGTAAAAGTAATACAAGTGTACAATAGGACCTTGTTTATATATATAAAATAGTATGCATTTGCTAACCCTCAAACTCCCACTCCTTCCCTCTCCCACCCCTTTCCCTTTGGGAGATTTATGTCATTATGTGTGTGTGCATGCTAAGCTACTTCAGTTGTGTCTGACTCTTTGTGACCCTATGGACTATAGCTGCCACGCTCCTCTGTTCATGGAATTCTCCAGGCGAGAATACTGGAGTGAGTTGCCATGCCCTCCTCCAGACGATCTTCCCAACCCAGGGATCAAAACTGCATCTCTTATGTCTCCTGCATTGGCAGGCAGGTTCTTTACCACTAGCACCGCCTGGGAAGCCCATATGTCATTATAAATTTGTCCTAACTCATTCAATGTACAGCAGGAATGAACCTTAATGTAAACAGTGGACCTTGTTTGATAATGATGTGTCACTTGATAATCAGTTGTAACAAGTGTACCACTCTGATTGGGGATGTTGATAATGGAGGAAGGTATAAGTGTGTAGGGGCAGGGGTACATGGGAAGTTTCAGTACCTTCCTCTCAATTTTGCTGGGAACCTAAAACTGCTCTAAAAATAAAATTTATTTTAAAAAAGGGAGGAAGATCACCAAACATCAAAGAATAAATCAATAGAAACAGCTAAACTAGAGACAAAACAGGGTATCTGCCTTAGACCACTTAGAGTTTTCAGTGTTGCTTACACTTTAGCCCTTCCAACTGAAATGAATAATGCTGTATATTTTAATAAACTTGGCATCTCTAAAATTTATTTTTCAAATAACACAGAAAAGGACATAAATAAATCAATGTATTTTTTCCTACAGGGGACACAAATACAATGTCAGTTCAGTTCAATTGCTCAGTCGTGTCCGACTCTTTGCGACGCCATGAATTGCAGCACACCAGGCCTTCCTATCCATCACCAGCTCTCACAGTTTACCAAAACTCATGTTCATCAAGTCAGTGATGGTGTCCAGCCACCTCATCTTCTGTCGTCCTGTTCTCCTCCTGCCCTTGATCCCTCCCAGAATCAGGGTCTTTTCCAAGGATTCAACTCTTCGCATGAGGTGGCCAAAGTATTGGAGTTTCAGCTTCAGCATCAGTCCTTCCAATGAACACCCAGGACTGATCTCCTTTAGGATGGACTGGTTGGATTTCCTTGCAGTCCAAGGGACTTTCAAGACTCTTCCCCAACACCACAGTTCAAAAGCATCAATTCTTCAGTGCTCAGCTTTCTTCACAGTCCAACTCTAACATCCATACATGACCACTGGGAAAACCATAGCCTTGATTAGACAGACCTTTGTTGGCAAAGTCATGTCTCTCCTTTTGAATATACTATCTAGGTTGGTCATAACTTTTCTTCCAAAGAGTGTCTTTTAATTTCACGGCTGCAATCACCATCTGCAGTGATTTTGGAGCCCCCAAAAATAAAGTCAGCCAATGTGTCCACTATTTCCCCATCTAATTGCCATGAAGTGATTGGACTAGATGCCATGATCTTAGTTTTCTGTATGCTAAGCTTTAAGCCAACTTTTTCACTCTCCACTTTCAGTTTCATCAAGAGGCTTTTTAGTTCCTCTTCACTTTCTGCCATAAGGTTGGTGTCATCTGCATATCTGAGGTTATTGATATTTCCTATGCAATATTGCTCTTTACAGCATCGGACCTTGATTCTATCACCAGTCACATCCACAACTGGGTATTGTTTTTGCTTTCGCTCCATCTCTTCATTCTTTCTGGAGTTATTTCTCCACTGATCTCCAGTAGCGTGTCGGGCACCTACTGACCTGGGGAGTTCCTGCAATTATATCTCAGTAGTCTTAGATAAATGAAAAAATATAAGACAACCATTTAAAAAATTATTTTGGCTCTTTTAAATAGTAATTTTATACATTGTAGGTCAATGAACAAAGACAATAAAGTATATATGGATATAGACATAGATATTTAGATATAAGAGAATTGAATAAGTTTTAAATTTTTCTTTGCAATTAATCTTCTTAATGTTATTATGTAAATATCAATCAACATTATCAAGTGATATTTGATCTCCAATTTGTCTAGAAATATAATAGCCACTGCCTTTCTCTTTTGCAAAGTAAAATAAGCTATGAAAGGTAATTTTTTTGTGGTTTATCACAGGTTAAGAGATTATCTGAATTAAAAAAATAAACTGTAGGAAAATTTTTTTCTGTGGTATGTGCCTGTTCAACAATGAAATTGCCAAGATCATCTTTGCCATTACACATGAAAATAAACATCTATGAATATATATACCCAATAAGATGCTGACCAAAAGAAAGAATATGAAAATGGCTCTAATATAGATATCCATTGCAACTGAGACAAGGAAACACAGGAATGAAATGACATTTAGATTGTATCAGTATCTGAAATTCTTTACAGCTTGCTACTGTAAAATTTTAATGCATTTTAAGAACATTTCCTTTCTTTTTTGTAAAAAATCACTTCCCTTTAACTTGATCAAAGCACTGTGCCTTTCTTTTGAAAGATAACTTTTTCTTTACTCTTTTTAAAATTGAAGTATGATTTACAATGCTGTGTTAATTTCTGTTGTACAGTAAAATGATTCATTTATATATATATATATATATACACACACATATTCTTTTTCATAATATTTTCCATTATGGTTTCTCACAGGATATTGAATATAGTTCCCTGTGCTATACAGTAGGATGTTGTTGTTTATTCATTCTATATGTAATAGTTTGCATCTGCTAACCCCAAACTCCTACTCCATCCCTCCTCTATCTCTTCCCCCTTAGCAGGTACAAATCTGTTCTCTAAATAGCATTTCTTTTTTATCCCAAGTTTTATTGTTAATACTTGAAATTGTATTTTGGGATGGTATGTTTTGTTTGTTTGTTTGTTTTGAGAGAGAGCTGTTGAGTTAGACAGAACTATGTCTAAATCCCTGGTTCACCACTTTCTAAGTCATTAAGAATGTTATCTAAACATTATCAAATAATTTGGGGAATGTGATTTAAACTTTTTAAGCTTTTTTTCCTCACTGTGATAAATAGACTCTGTAGAATTGTTGTGATGATGGAATTGAGTAAATAAGTTTTATTCACATGCTTAGATGTTACACAGTCATAAAGATGTACCATCAGTTGACTTAAGTTCCTTTTGGCTGAAACTCATATAAAGGATATTGAAGGAAATAGCTTCATTTAGAGTTTTTTTTTTTTTTTCTTTCAAGGTAATCTACATATCCTAGATAGTTATAATACTTTATCCTTTCTCAAAGATGTTTTTTTTTTTCCACAGAATATATAACTTTTGAGAGGAAATTGAGAATTTTAAAGAGTTTTAAAGCCTGTAGTCTCCAACACACCTAGCAATCTATAATTTTCCGGTTTGCCTTCATGAAGCACATGTTATTCATAGCACTTCCCTTTGGAACCTAGAGCAATAGATATATACCTCCTGCAATGTCAAATTTAAGCCATGTATCAGTAGATTTCAGCTGTATGTCAATCAGTATACAGTTCATTATTTAAACAGGCATAAGAGAAAAGAGAAAACAAACCATAAGCTCCAAAAAATAAGATAATAAATAAGAAAATTGAAATTAGTCCAAATATAACAATAATAACAGAATATTCACTTCCTGTATCAAGAGAAGATTGAGGTAAGTAACAAATCTAGCCATAGAGTGGGACTGGAAGTGCCACCACTTTTAGAAAAATATAAAGCAGAATAAAAGATGGGTTTGTAATATATTTTTAAATACCAAGGAAAACATAGATAAAAGTTATGATGCCTAAAGAGGGCTGTAAATAAGGAAACCTCATTCAAGAGGAGTAATTTAGTGGCACAAAGGTAAAATCCATACTAATTTTTTTTTAATTTGAGTATATATTTACAAAACAATTCAAATTATATACATGGAAATTTTGATAAAAATACATGGAGAAAACAATAGAAGCAATATTTTAATCAAATATAGTTCTGTTCAGTTCACTTCAGTCACTCAGTCGTGTCCGACTCTTTGCAACCCCATGAATTACAGCACGCCAGGCCTCCCTGTCCATCACCATCTCCTGGAGTTCACTCAAACTCACGTCCATCGAGTCAGTGATGCCATCCAGCCATCTCATTCTCTATCATCCCCTTCTCCTCCTGCCCCCAATCCCTCCCAGCATCAGAGTCTTTTCCAATGAGTCAACTCTTCGCATGAGGTGGCCAAAGTACTGGAGTTTCAGCTTTAGCATCATTCCTTCCAAAGAAATCCCAGGGTTGATCTCCTTCAGAATGGACTGGTTGGATCTCCTTGCAGTCCAAGGGACTCTCAAGAGTCACCTACAACATCACAGTTCAAAAGCATCAATTCTTTGGTGCTCAGCTTTCTTCACAGTCCAACTCTCACATCCGTACATGACCACTGAAAAAACCATTGCCTTGACTAGACGGACCTTTGTTGGCAAAGTGATGTTTCTGCTTTTGAATATGCTATCTAGGTTGGTCATAACTTTCCTTCAAAGGAGTAAGCATCTTTTAATTTCATGGCTGCAATCACCATCTGCAGTGATTTTGGAGCCCCCCAAAATAAAGTCTGACACAGTTTCCACTGTTTCCCCATCTATTTCCCATGAAGTGATGGGACCAGATGTCATGATCTTCGTTTTCTGAATGTTAAGCTTTAAGCCAACTTTTTCACTCTCCTCTTTCGCTTTCATCAAGAGACTTTTTAGTTTCTTTTCACTTTCTGCTATAAGGGTGGTGTCATCTGCATATCTGAGGTTATTGATATTTCTCCTGGCAATCTTGATTCCAGCTTATGCTTCTTCCAGCCCAGCGTTTCTCATGATGTACTCTGCATATAGTACTAATTAGCTAAAAGTTTACTAAGATAAAAGTGAAGTCACTCAGTCGTGTCCAACTGTTTGTGACCCTATGGACTGTAGCTTGCCAGGCTCCTCCATCCATGGGATTTTCCAAGCAACAATACTCAGATTCTTCTAAGCAAGAATACCATTTTATTCTCCAGCAGATTTTCCATACCCAGGGATCAAACTCAGGTCTCCCACATTGTAGGGAGATTCTACCATCTGAGCCACCAGGGAATCCCATTCTAAGATTCAGAGGAAAATTAATAAAATAGGAAACACAGATTAGAGTTGTGTACTAAATAGAAAAATAACCTATATATCCTGTAAAACATATTTCTGTATTTTAGTGAAATGATGCAGCAAGCTGCCATTAGAGGCTGTCATTAGGCTTTTTTATTTTTTAAATGAGAGCTTTACACATAAACTTTTTACATTGAAAGTAATTAAAACATAATCAAATTATTTACGTATTTTGGCTTTTTAGCCTCAGAAATTAAATCCTAATACACCAACAAAACACATTTGTGAATAAAAAACCTGAAAACAGGAGTTGTTTGATTAATCTGATCCACATTTATTCACCATCCAGTTGCTATACTGCCAAGCTTATTTTGTTGTATCTTAGAAACAGAGCAGCAATTGGGGTCCCTCTCACATCACCTTTCCTATCTAAATCTTATCCATACTGCAACTTCTACAATTTCCTGTTTAATTTTTTTAAGTTGAATCAATAATGTCTATGTCCTTGTGAATCAATCTGAGTATGAAAACTTTAAAATTGTCATTGTCAGGTAAGTTTAATTCTCTCCCTTGGTTCCTGTCTAGTCATATAAAGATTTGGAGTGACGGACTAATTATGCTCAAGCAGGCAGGATTTCTCCGCTCCTATCTCATTGTAGCAATGATTCAAAACAACAGACCAGTCATGGTTCAGCTACAGATCAAGCAGACAGAACTTTTATTCAACAGACAGCAGACAGTACACATCTGAGACGTGGGAACAGGCCAACCATAGAATGGCCACAATCCCACTTGGCTTCCCTTCTTATATTCCTTGTCTCCTTCTTTTGTTTCTGCCCAGTGCAAAATGCAAATACACATCAGCTCAAGGCCAATCAGGGAAGGAGGCATGTCTGGGCACATTCAAAACAGGGCTTTTACATATTCATCTAAGTGGGCATAGACTGAGAATTTTGATCGACATTTGCAAGTTACATAACAACAGGCTTAATTGCACTTGTCTTTCCCAAAATTCAGCCTGTTATAATCAGAGGTATGTATGTATAGAATATTTATGAATCCTTAATAAGCTCCTAGCTGCCTAAGGTTACTTGAGGACACAGCTGTGGATCAAGAGCACATGTGCTGGAGTTGAAGAAGCCCCTGTGGTTAGTTTGTATTCAGTCTGTGCCTAGGGTGCATGTTCAGGAGTTGAAAAGCCTCTGTAGTTAATTTTGTAGCATATATGTGAGCTCTCCTGGGGTGTCTAGGGAGGGATTTAGAGATCAGCTTGCGTCCTTTTCAGATAGGCCACCCCTTGTTGTTCATGCTTAACTTCCTATCTAACTTTATGACTTGTTCTCCAGTCTTTTAAGGTTAAGTGCACTTAATTATATAGCAGTTATTTTTGGCATCTCTTTAGTATTAAGTCTTACCAAAGGATTCAACCTAGTTTTTACAGAAACACTTCTTGTTTTGCACTCATATTTCCCAAATTTGCATGGTATTATTTATGTATATAACTTCATTAACAAATATAGGCAGTATAAGTAAGTTTGGCAATAAACTCAACTCTCTCTATATAAATATAATTAAACTGTCAATCTGCTCCCAGCCACTTCTATAACATTTTAACAGGGAGCCAAAATATCTTGGTTATTTATCCTATAACACAAGAAGAGCATTTGGGATTCCATTAGGTTGCTATTAGCTCCATCTATTCATACTCTCTCTCCTCACTCACTGTCAGTGACTCACCTTTGCCAGTTAAGAATTCACTTAGCTACAAACAACAGATAGCCACACTAATTGTTCCTCAATTAAGAAAATACTTTCTTATGTAACAAGAAGTCTTTAATTAGGCTGTATAGGACCTTTGCAATTCACAAAAAAGTGTCATCAAGGGCTTAGTCTGTTTTATTTTTTACCATCTTCAGCATGTGGTTTTTGTCCTTGTGTTTTCAATATAACTAATGTGCCTCCAAAAAGGAAGAAAGGTGAAGAGCAAAGGGCAAAATATCAATGAAACAGCTGAGAGACTGAATATACAAGTTGAGAATGACCAGACCATATATAAAAATAAGACTCTGACCCAAAATCTTCAGCAACAGGCCTGGAAAGCCAACTCAATATCTATGGTAACCACTGCAGGATGTCAGTCCACTATTTCTACCAAAGCAACAAATTCAAATTCAGGAAGCTAAACAATAACTCTTGAAACAATAGGTCCCAAATGGTCAGGACTTAGTTAATGACTGACAACTACTCCAATTTTTGCTCCCTTTTCCAGCAGAAGGAAGTTAGATAAATACCCTTAACCAATCATATAGGACTCTGCACTTTTAGTTAGCTTGCTTCCCCCTTGCCAATTAGAGCATACATGAAGCTTTCTTTTTTTACCACTATGTGGTGCTAGTGGTAAAGAATCTGCCTGCCACTGCAGGAGACACAAGAGACAGGGGTTTTATCCCTGGATCCAGAAAATCCCTGGAGGAGGGCATGGCAACTCACTCCAGTATTCTTGCCTGGAGAATTCCATGGACAGAATAGTCCAGTAGGTTACAATCCTTGGGGTCACAGAGTTGGTCAAAACTAAAGCGACTGAGCAACTCAACTCTCTTTGAGTTTCTGCTAAAAGCAAATGATGTTGCCTGACTTGCTATAGCAAGCTCTGAATAAATAGCCTTTACTTGTTCTCATTTGGGTGTTTTTTGTTTATTTTCACATAGCCATTGATTTTGTCCTTTTTAAAAGAATTCCAAGAAACATTCCTAAGTTTCTTACTTTTACCTTCTATCAGCCACAACTAGGATATATGACCATACTTATCTGCAAATAAGAAATTTGAGAAGGTGAATATTTTAGGTTTCTAGTCAATAAAGTAAAGTAAAAGGGAGTTCTAAAGGACTTTGAATAGTCATTCTTCAGTATCTGCCACACTACTCAATATTTAGAATCTATATGGAACACAGGACTATTTAATAAGGTTTGTGTTCTCTTGGATTACAACCAAAAATATTTAATTTTCTTGGGAAAAATTTTAACTAATTAATCTGAGGTTTCTGGCCATGATATTTTTAAATATGTAAAGACCAGAACTCTTTTCAATTATAATCACAATAACACTGTCACATTTAAAAACAAATAATACAAATTACTATCCTGGCAGTCCATATTCCCCCACTGATTTGTATCTTACAGATTATTCATATAAAAAATCAAATAATTGTTACACATTTAAATTGTATTTTATATCCCTTATGTTTGTCTTTTAATTTATACTTTCTTCTTTCATTTCTTGTTTTTTTTTTTTCAGGATTATGCATATTAACTCTCCTTAAAGCATATTAACAATCTTGGAAAGGACTCGCCCCACAGTGATCTGCTGATTCTCAAGGAGCAGGTAACCATCAGTTAAAAATGTTTCCTATAAGGCAAGTGCAGAGACAAAGAAAGCCAGCTGGGCAGTCAGGCAAGAAAAGGAAATTTATTAGGGGGAAAAGAGAGGGTGACTGGCTCTTAAGGAGAACCAGCATGCTCCCTTTCTGATGGAGTCCTTCTTATACCCCACCAATGAAAAATTCTCTGAAGGGATGGCCACGTAGCTGGAGGTCTGGAATCCAGTGGTCTTGCAGCTTTGAGGAGGTAGGCGCCAGTGAGATAACAGGATACCATTTGGGCAATTTGGTCAGTCTCACAGATCACGGTGATTTATTCTTTGTTTAAGAGGTCGACATAATGTGTCATCTTATCAATGGGACCCCATGTGGGCCCTATCATTTCCCTAGTCAATAAGGCCAACAAATGGCAAAAGGGGATGTATATATAGTGTTGAAATACATTTCTAGGCCCAGGATGGAGCCACTCCTGCCCCAGGCGTCATGTCAGCAAACCAAACTTTTGTATTTCTAGAAATGCTCCACTCGACTGGCAATGCAGTTGATTAGAGATGTGCTACAGTTGGCCCTTGAACAAGGTGGTTTTGAACTATGTGGGTTCACTTATATGTGCTTTTTTTCAATACATATATATTATAATTCCACATGATATGAGGTTGATTGAATGTGTGGATGTGAAAGTGTGGATACGGGACAGTAAATTTGTACTTGGATTGTGCCCTTAACACCTACCATGTTCAGGGGTCAACTGTATGTCCTGTCAACAAATTGCAAAATGCCAAGCCAACTCTGGGGCTCATACTTACTTCCTTGTTCCTTAATCTTTCTAAATAAGTCAGATATGCAACCCAGGAAATCATGCCCTGGTTCCATGTTGCCATTTCTAATGCTGGTAGAAAATTTTGCCCAAAATCCCTTGGGAAGAGTGCACCGCTGCTTGTGAAATTGTACTCCCAGATTCGATGGACTTTTTTCCCTAGAATAAAGACATTAAGCTTGCTATTAAACTGTTTTACATTTGTCATTTGACAGTTTGTTAAGTTTTCATTTTTCTTGATGTTATGAAAAATGTGAAAATCACAGCAATTTCAGTGGAGGACTAGCAGCCTGCTGCTTCTAAATTGCCAACCCTAGGGGATACATCTTAGAATACTTTTTCCTTCCCTTTTTGTACAAAAGCCAGAGGTTAGAATACTCCAACAACCATGTCTAAACTACAATGAGCTGAGGAGTTAAATAATTCATTTAAAGCATCTAAACTGCCAAAAAGAGAGGCATCAGTGAGAGTACATGATACATTCATAAGAAAGAACTTGCTGCAGGAGATAGATGGAAGACTGAAATAGAAAATTAATAAAGGATTCTTGAGTAGCTCCAATCATAATTTCCCAAGTAAATAATTCAGTAGAGCAATAGAGGATGATGACCAGTGCTGAGACTCCAAAATTGGCATAACTATTTTAAAGATTAAATCAGCATTATTGAGATATAATTTACTTTAAAAAAAATACAATTCTTAGGATTTCATTTTTTTTTTGCAATTGTGTATAAAGTTGTGTACCCACTATTCAAAATAGGCTACAAATTATTTGTTGATGTTCAGTAGCTAAGTCATGTCCGACTCTTTGCCACCTCATGTACTGCTGCACACCAGGCATCCCTGTCCTTTACCATCACCCAGAGCTTGCTCAAACTCATATCCATTGAGTTGGTGATTTCACCCAACCATCTCATCCTCTGCCATCCACTTCTCCTCCAGCTTTCAATCTTTCCCAGCATCAGTGACTTTTCCAATGAGGTTGATTGAATGTGTGGATGTGAAAGTGTGGATACGGGACAGTAAATTTGTACTTGGATTGTTTAAGGAGAACCAGCATGCTCCCTTTCTGATGGAGTCCTTCTTATACCCCACCAATGAAAAATTCTCTGAAGGGATGGCCACGTAGCTGGAGGTCTGGAATCCAGTGGTCTTGCAGCTTTGAGGAGGTAGGCGCCAGTGAGATAACAGGATACCATTTGGGCAATTTGGTCAGTCTCACAGATCACGGTGATTTATTCTTTGTTTAAGAGGTCGACATAATGTGTCATCTTATCAATGGGACCCCATGTGGGCCCTATCATTTCCCTAGTCAATAAGGCCAACAAATGGCAAAAGGGGATGTATATATAGTGTTGAAATACATTTCTAGGCCCAGGATGGAGCCACTCCTGCCCCAGGCGTCATGTCAGCAAACCAAACTTTTGTATTTCTAGAAATGCT